>NC_088930.1:39867500-40002500 GCF_038396675.1 Hydra vulgaris
ATATATACATATATATCTATATATAGTATATATATGTATATATATATATATATATATATATATATATATATATATATATATATATATATATATATATATATACATATATATATACACAATTATATTTATATATATATGTATATATATATATATATATATATATACATATATATATATATATATATATATAAATATATATATATATATATATATATATATATATATATATATATATATATATATATAAATTGCCGACCTCAAACTGTTAGAGGTCGGCTTTAGTTCGGCAAAAAAAATTTGACATAAAGAGGTGACCATAAAACATATAAACAAGGTTGGTCAAGGTCAAACACTTTAAGGTCGGCAGTTAGGTTGGCAGTTAGGTCGGCAGTTAGGTCGACATTTCCGAATGCCGACCCTAATTCCGAGAGTTGTATATATATATATATATATATATATATATACATACCAATTAAACATGCAAAAAATTATTATTAGTGGTTTACCTAAGGAATATAACAAAAATGAAGATGTTAATATGCTACACTCACAAAACAGATTTATTCAAGAATTTAGCAAAGAGAACAACATCAAAGATCATGCCTTGTTTTAAAGCGTTAAGCTGCCGGCAATATACGTACGCGTTACGTATGCTGTTCGATAAAATAATTATATGTTATTTAATTATTTTATCGAACAGAAAACAGTAATGATCTTCAAAATAGAAGCTATCAAACCGTTAAAAAAATAAACCATCAATCTTTCAAGTGTTTGAAAAATAAGTAAAATATTACGAAAAGGTTTTCAATGTTATAAAAACAATGACGCACTGGGATTAACTTCTTGTAGAATATGACAAACTCAATGTAATGCGTTGTTTTAATAGTCAAAGCTTTGGACATTTTGCAAAGGAATGCAAGAAACAAGAACCGATATGAGCTAAATGTAGCAAAAAATCTGCTGAACTGATCAGTGCTCTTCAATGGATAAAAAATGTGTTAACTGTGTTTTAAATTGACAAAATGATAATTTTCACTGTGCATTTGATATTAAATGTCCTTCACTTGAGAGAGAAAAAAATACCCTGAAAAAAACACTAGAAATTAATCGTTTAAACGTCGAGTTCAAAAGAATGATAGAACCTGTATAAATTATATAAATTATACATAAATTATATATGATGCTGACAATGGAATGTTCGCTCTCTTACTAATAAACTTCCAGCAGTAATGGAGCATTTTCTTGACCGGAATCCAGACATAGTTTTTATTACCGAAACATGGATGACTTCTGAAAACAATAATACAACAGCAATGATAAAAAATTATGGACATGTTTTTCGGCACAAAATAAGAAAAGAAAGAGATAACGAAAAAGGTGGCGGGGTAGGAATTATGCTAAAACGATCAATTAAGCACAAACAACTATCAAATAAACAGTTTCACTTCTTTGAACATGTGTGTGTTAAAATTACTATAGCGAAAAGATCACTAACTTTAATTTGCATTTATAGACTAATACTTGTCACTCACATAATTTTTCAGGATGAATTCGTGGATTTACTTGAAACAATAGTATCAACAGGTTGCAAATACGTTATAGCGGGTGATATAAACATACACTTAGATACTAAAGAACTATTTAGCAAAAGCTTCAAAGCAATACTAGATGTACTAAATCTAACACAACAAATCAAAAAACCAACTCATAAAATGGGACACATACTAGATGTAGTAATAAACAAGCCAGCTGAAATATCAGTAATTATGCTCGCTGTAACAGACTTGGATTTGAGCGATCGTTTTCTCATCGATTTTAAAGTAGAACAAAAAATAGAAAAAAAAGTTAATCCAATTATTTCTTTTCAGCGTTGATCTAACGTTTGGTTTCAACGTAGATTTGCGTTTCCATTTTAACCAAAAACCAACGTTGATTGTGCTTGGTGGGTTATAACCTGATTCAAGACATGTTTGAAATTTTGTATAAGATGTTTATCAACTTTGGAAAACAAACTACAAAATGCTTTTGTTTTTGAACATGCAACATTTAAATGGATATTAATGAATATAATAATGAGAGAAACACAGTTTTTTAAGGTATAGACGGGAAAGCGATATAGTATCGAAAATTAACTGATCGAAAAAATGATTAATATCGAAAAATAACTGACCAAAACCCATTATAATGATTAAGATCGAAAATGTGATTTTCAGATTAAAATCGAAAAGTTTTTATATCGAAATTCACAAAAGTGGAACAATATCGAAAACAATAAAAACGGAATAAGATTGAAAACTCATTTTAATGATTAACATCGAAAATATGATTTTCTGATCACACTTTTTTTTTTATTTTTGTAAAAAACTAGTACTAGGAGAAAATCTTAAGAAACTTTTAATACTAAGTCACTTTTCAATAGGAAACTTATTTGTTTGATGAATATTTCCTAACTTTACACCTGAATATCGCATCAACTTTACACGAAGTTAGCATTATCTACAATGGAGAACAGCAGTTTAAATGAACAGTTTAATTTGCACGCACAATAAACAGTTTAATTTGCACGTGCAATGAAATTCAATTCGATTTTAAACTTGAAATTTAAGAAACTTTTAAGAAACTTTTAAGAAACTCAATATTCCTAAATGTTGTTAGAGAACTTATCAATATAATATATAAATTCGCACACCAAAAGCGCTGTTAAAAAAATAGTCACAGTTTTAATGGTTTCATTTCTCAATCAATTGCTATCAATTTTTATAACTGAAGCAGTTTTTATTATGTACGGAATGTTCCTATTATTTAATGAATGTTCTTAACAATTTTCTATTGTATACCATTTTTGAAAAGTTTAGACTTAAGTTTTCTTTAGTTTAAAGTTCAGAGTATTCTGTATATTTCTGTTTATACATTTCCTCAAATATTAAACGGTTATCTTGCAACATTTTGGGCCAATATTAAGTAATAATTTTGCATATTCTATTTTTTCATTATTACCAGAATGTGTTTTCAATTAAGATAGCTATGAAAAATTTTTTTCAAATAATTTTTAATGGTGATGTAATGTATGCTTTGAATAATTGCATTAAAGGATAACACTAAATAATGCATATCTATCAGTATTTTCTAATTTTTTTGAATTTATTTTTAAGTTCTTCAAAAACCAAACCAAACGAAACAGATTCTGCATGATTTTGTAAGTAAGTAGGAAAGTGTTCCAACATAAATATGTAGGGAATTTTTATAACCATTACAAAACGTTATGTAAAGATAATAGACAACTTGTAAAATATTTTCATTTAAGCTCTCAGCAACTTGTATAATAAACTCAATAACTTCTGGTATATATACAATATGATAATTAATTTTTAACATTTGGTAGCTACATACCATACCCGTAATGTATTTAAAATTGTGTGTTCTATATTTTTTTAATATTTGCAATGTTAAACATTCTGTAACAGAATGACCTGATGACTACATGTAATAGTAATTTTTCCATGGTATTTGAAGGTAGAGTGGGTATTGTTTAAAATCTTTTATTAAAAAGGATCTTTTAGCATGCTCTTCTTGTTTTATTAATCAGGATTTTTTAATTAGCTTTTTTAATTGTTTTATTAAGCAGGATCCTCTATCCTGATCTCCTTGTTTTAAAGTTTTTTTTTCTTGAAATGTTTTTGCACACATAACAGATGACTTAGTTGACATATAGTTTTGCATATTTACAAATAACTTTATCGATTAAACTTTTTATGGTTCGTAAGTCTTTATTGATTTTGACAAATGTTTAATGCAAAATGTTTATCAATTTAATAATAACTTAATAATAAGTTAATAATATGAAACCAAGCAAAAGCTTTATCTTTCATAAAAATATTTAATGAAGTTACAAGACAAGTATACAAAAAAATGCAGAATAAAATGCAGACCTTATTCATACAACTTAAAAATTTGATAAAAACATAACATTGAAATAAATGAATACAAAATCAAACATAGAAAAAAATAAACATAAAACAATATAAAATTAAAAATAATATAAAGATAAGACTTTTATTAATAATAATAATATAAGAACGTCAAAAATTTTCAAGCACTTTTTTTCCCCTTAAAGCCTGCTTATCTCAGCCAAATAAAATGAAAAGTAATAAGTGTTTAAAAATCCTAATAACACTATAAAGTACAATAAACACAAATCTACTTCACAGAATGATCTGGTTGCAAGTTCTCATGGTTGAACTTGGACAACACTGATGTGTAGCCAGTTACACGTTGAAAGTAAAGATATTTGTAAACATTTGTTCATACTATTTTATATATATATATATATTATTAATACTTATTAATAAATATTCTTTTTACAAAATATGCTTTATCAACTATAAAATCTTTTTAAAAATTTTTTATATGTCAAATGACAAAAAAAAACTTTTATAACATTTAAATTCTAACATACAAAAAAAAGTCTTTATTAAAAAATAATTTTTTTAAAATCAAATTAAAAATTTCCCGGTAATTTCCATCTCGATAAAATCTCCACAATATTTCCGGAAATTTCGGAAATTTTCAAAAAAAGATAAGTCGTTTTATAATTAATAGGTAAAATTTTAGGTATTATCTAGGCTATTGTTATGGACAATTTTTTGATAAAATATTGTGAAGTAGATTATTAAAATTTTAGAATAAACCCTTTTGAAAAGCACTTTTTTTGGTATTTTGTTGAGTTTTTTTATTATAACTTTAAGAAGCAACTATGATAATTTGTTTTCAAAATTTTCTAAAACCGCTTTATCCTGTTATTTGCAAAGCATATTGATGTTTATTGCCGTTACAAGCTTTGTTTAAGGCTTAACATAATTTGCACCCTCATCTCTAAAGGGGATGGGGCCATTTGTCACTATCTGTTAAATTGGCCTACAAGTTGCTAAAAACTGTAAAATTACATATAAAAAGATTTGATTGAATATTTACAGTTACTTACATTTTTTTTTTGATTTAAAGAAGTTATTGATTAATGAAAGGAAAAAAGTAAAGAATTTTTTTTGCTAATTTTGAACTTTTTAAAAATATAGTTAGCAATAAAAATAAACAACTAATGACTCGAGGTCATAAATTCCGCCGCTATGTGTAAACAAGAACTTTTAAGACTTGATTCTCACTCGCCATAACCTTGCTAGGGTACTTTGACTTTATAAATTAACAAACTAAAAAATGAGGGGAGGTGTATCTGTAAAAAGTACCATTTCTTAAAAGTGATAAAAAAAAGGTCCTTAAAAACTAAAATTCATCCGTCTGAATTGTGTCAAATATCCAATTAGCTGAATAAACTTGTCAAAAATCTAACTATAACTTGAAAATCACCTTATATTGTTTTTAAAAAATGCGGTATTCTTAAATTGACTATAAAAATTTGACAAAAAGATGTTTATTTTTTGCTTATGGGTCTTAATTATTTCATATTTTTTGTTGAAATCTTTAAAGAATACCCAAATACGACAATGTTAAAGCATATTCTTGAAACAAACAAATGAATTTTATAAAACTAAATAATAACTATAAGTTTATTGGAATTAAAAATTTTTGAAAATTTCCGGATATTTTGAACAAAATTTCCTTGAAATTTTCCAGGTCACAGGGCCAACGACACCAAGAGGACTAGGGGGGCACGTGCTGTCCTTCCACTTTTTTTGTAAAGGACCATTTTTTTAAAAGAATATTCTAGATATAGAGGATTTATTTTAGAAATTGACGATTGCGCTCCTCCACTTCGAAACCCGTGTCGTAGGCCATGAGTTAATGGAAACGAATTCCACGAATTTCTCCTACCAAAAAGAAAACAAAAAAAGTTTTGCACAACTTTTTGTAATCACCTCTGAAAAATGTCTATGCAACAAGGGCTCCTTTTCCGAACTATAAAGCATCCTTGGCAACTTGATATAAAGGTCAAGCTTTTTGAAGTTTGACGTATAGACTTTTTGTTGAGCCCTTTGTGTTCTCTTCAGACAAGGCCTACATAAAATAGGAGATGCACATCTCCTAGTAAAAATTTCCAAAGATGCACATCTCCCAGTTTAAAGAGAGAGATATGTATCTCTAGCATATGTCTCCTGGAGAGAAACCATAGAAGTGGAATGTTTAGAATGGATATGTTAGTAAAGATAACAATAGCTCCAAAGTGTATTGAATGCTATAGTGTCTCAGCAAATAGCAAATATTTCAAAGTATTCTAGCAGATTCAAAATTAGTTTAGCCTGCACAATACCATTAGAGCTTGCCGACTGAAAAACACCCAGCAGTTTGTCATCAGCTTTATCCATATCAGGCGATGTAACACTTACTATTATCCATTCTACAGCAACAGTTATGTTAGGATTTTCTTTAATCTGTTTTAACTACTTTCCATGAAAATTAACATGGAGCTTCTTAAATTTCAGAGTATTAGTAACTTTTTGCCTGAGCTTGTCACCTATCTCAGTTTTCTTGAGCCTATTTCAGTGTACTGTACTTCTTGACAGATTAGTATTTTCTAGATTTACACCAACTTATTGCTGATTGCAGCTACTAATAAAAACAGTACAATCAAGCAGATCTTTATTATCTTATGAATCACTTATACATACCATTATCTTAGACTTATTTGAACAACTGAATCTATCAGCTAAATCTTCATTATCTAAAGAATCTAAACTACTTTCAGATCCCCAATCAGATCAATATCTTTTTAAGATTTAAAAATGTATGTCGGTCAAAATGTATGAAAAGACCCTTTGGTTCATCTGTTTTACTGCATTTATTTTCATTTCCCCTTTACCTCTTGCCTGCTCCATCCTCCTAAACCGAATATGCTTATTTACCACTGACTTCTAGAATGCTTGGACTTCTCTAACTCTTTTGTAATATAAAGTTTCTAAAAAAACCCTACAATACTTTAAACATCTATTACAACAAAAGAAAAACACATCACTGTTCAAGGTTCTCGCAGGAACTCTGCAGATTAGATCCCTGTTCTTGATCCCTGTAGATCGACATCTTATTGATATTAAAGTTAAAATAAAAACAATTTATTATTATGGTTCTTATAAAAATTTTTACTTCAATGTGTCTCATTTTTTACACAAAGGGGTGTTGTTTTATCTGTATGTAGTAAAAAAGGTCGTTGTTACGAATAAATTACACATTGACTTTCTAAATCTTCGAGAACAGCAAATCTCGTGTAAAGTTATGTGCATGCATCTAGAAAATGCAAAATTGTTGAACTTTATGAAAATTTAGAAAATTTTAGCTATTACTTATTGGTGAAAATGATGTAAGGAGATTTTTTTAGTGTTATGTTATTCAGTTTCTTTAATCAAACTTCTATGCTAGGGAATTTTTTTTCTTCTTCATGTACTCTGTACTCATTTGGTGCTTTCAATAAACTCATTAAAAAAATAAATAAAATAATAATAATAAGTTAAAACAATAAACAAAAGTTTAAATTTATTGGTTTTTTTGCACATAGTTTTATAAAAAACTACAAAGCTTTATAATCAATAAAAATCTTTTTATCTCCTACGTTTGAAAAGTTCAACTTTAACGAGACATTGTTTATAAACAACTTTTATTGAATTATTTTAAACGCAGATTGTGTGGAACAATCTGCGTTTAAAATAATTCTAAAAGGGTGGTCTTGTCGACCTTTTGTCTACACGTATAATAATGCTCTAAATGTTATGTCAATCATTTTTATATCATAGTTATTTTTATATAATTTAGGTGGTTCTCCATTTGGTTACTGCGTGGCACTGAATCAAGTTATAGTAAAACTAAAGCTTGGTTTGCGATAGTTTTAGGAATGTTGTATAACAACTTAGTTTTATAGTGGAAACATATTCTAGCGTAAGTCGCACAACTTAACGTCAGTTGTACAACAAATTTTGTTGCAAAATAAATGTTGCGGAAATAGAAACAAATCAATTTCTGCAACAATTGTTGTTCAACAAAATTGCGCAAATCACTATTAGAAACCATGCTTTAGCTTCTTTATGGAAATTTTTTGTTGTTGTTGTTGTTAAGAAGAAAAAAAAATTCAATAAAAACAAATAAACGTTTATTTAATGATCGTTTCTTTTTTTTTCTTTTACAATGATTTTTGAATTATCCATTGGTTATGCATATATATAAATAATGATTTTGTTTCCAGTTAAAGAACACTTGTTATTAAAATGTCCAATGCAAACAAAAATGGATCGTCCATAAAGTATGTACGCTCGGAGGGGAAGAGGGGGTCTGCAGATGGCGTATATGAGATGGGAGGGCAGTGGGTTGATTATATATGAAAGGAGACTCCAAATTTAAAAAAATATCATAAAATGTTAGATAAATAGGTTAACAGCGTAGGTACTATTAAGGAGGTGGAGTGTACTCAAAAAAACGTATTGTAAAATGCGCGCGGGGGGGGGGGGGGCAACAAAAAAAAAGCGTACGTACTTTATGGACGACCCCTAATTTTTTGTTGTTGTTGATAAATTTCGATATTTTTATAATTCTTCATTTCCAAAGGAAATGCAATGTTAAAAAAATGTCGAAACTTATTAAGAAACTTATGTAGACTTAATCAGTGTTTTATTAGGGTTATCCAAGTTATCACATGGTTGGAGTTTAGTAGGTTAAAAATGGGTTTTAGAAAAATTTTTTATTGATTTGTTGCGTTAGTTTTTAGTGAAATAATGAAACTTCTATATTTATGAGATAAATGGATTTGGGGCTATTTAATTTATGACTGTTGCACTCGAGTTATTCTTGTGGGCTTAATAGTTAATGACATAAAACCTAGACGTTAAAAATTTTTTTATTTTTTAATCTCATGGGTAAAATCACTTACAAAATTGCCGGTTTTTTTCCTCAATTTATTACTGATTATAATTTTAACGTAATAATATGTTTTTAAATAATAACAAATGAAAACAAAGCGTTTATAAATTTGTTTGTCGTGGTTTTTTTTAAGATTGGGGTTAGTCGCAACACATTTTCAAAAACTTTCATTTCTGTACTTCGATTTTTTTAAATATGCAGGGAAATAAAACAAATCTTAGAGACGTATTAATCCAATATCGATAGATATATTGTAAAATAAACTCGCAAAATTAAAAACATTATAGTTACATAATGTAAACTTTTTATCATTAGATATATTGTAAAATAAACTCGCAAAATTGAAATCATTATAGTTACATAATGTAAACTTTTTATCATTATACTTTTTAGGCAATAATAAAAATAATAAAAACCATTCTTTATAAAGCACTCCTGCAACCCCTTACTTGTTGCAGCTAGTCACGGTCTCCTCTAAACCCCTAACTTCTGTGAATGTTTTCTGGTTACAATATAAAGTGTTAATTCTTTGAAATATATTTCGTTTATACAAAAAAATTAATTTTTCTCATTACAAAAAAAAAAATAATTGAACCTTTTCTTTTTAATATATGTGATGATTTATTGAACTTAACCCATTAGTATTTTTAAGGACGTTCTTTTAAGGACGTGTCGGCACTTAACGTAAAAAAAAAGTAAATATTTAAAATAATACATATTTTGAACCTCTTGATTATCACGGAAAAATAGGGTTATGGAAATATATAAAAAATTCAAACTTGACTACATAATAGGGAAAATATTAAAAATATGATTAAAAACGCTATTCTTTAAAATAATATTTTATTAAATTATATAAAGATATTTTTTATAAATTATTTTCAGGTCTGTGGTAGTTTACAAAGCAATCAGGGTGTAGAGCAACATCACAACTTTCACATCTAAAATTGCTTCTGTCATGACAATATTGGCAGACTCCTTTTACGTCTGTTTTTGTAACAAAGTATTTTTGTAACAAAGTGTTTTTGTAACAAAGCTCTGGTGTGGTCGTACCTAAAATAATAATTTGATTTTACCTTTAAAATAAAAGAGTATTATGATAAGTAAGTTTTGTATAAAAAAAATTGTTAAAAAAAATCATAAAAGTTGAAAACCTGATTGCTTGCTTGCTGTTGGTAGATAGCCTGGATACCTCTCTCTCTGGGGAATTAACAAGCTGTATTTATGGTCAGAGTGATTCATTAACATAAGTTCAACTGACTGTCGAATAAATTCCAACAATGTAATCTCATATACCTTCTTCTCTTCTTTTCTCTTTTTCATCTTACCCTTGTTTCTAATAATCCTTTGCCTACTCTTTGCAAACTTGGATAAGCCAGCTGCATTAAGATTATCTTCAAATTTCCTGATCCATTAAATATCGGTTTCTCCAAGTGTAGCTATACAATCGCCAAGCCTGAATCATCTGCACGTTTAAGAACCATGTCCAGAGTGACCAATACCACTTTTTCAGACGGGTTGAGATGCTGTAGTTCTTTGTATTCTGGTTACACAAGTCAATTCCACCCATTGTCTTGTTGTAGTCAATCACCATACGGGGACGTATGAAAGCTTGATGTATGCCTTGTCCTTGCCACTGTACCTCTCGCAAATACCTGGTAAATAAAAGCAATATTGGAGCCTTTATAAATTTGAGATTTAGAATTATAAATAACTTGTATTATTTCAAACAAATTTTAATTTTTTTAAACTTTAAAATGAAACAAAATACCTGCAGGGTTAGGACCAGTATAATTACTCGCAAGAACTTCAGCTTTGCTATCCATCCAGATGGTTACACAGTTGTTATTATCATAAACCGATTTCATAGTACCTCTGGTCATTTCCTTTTTAGCCTGCTTCTTAGTAGGCATCGGTACACCTACAAGCCTGTTCTGCCGGACAATACCTGAGGTAAAATGTATTTTTAAGATTAGGCTAAACAAAAAAATTTCAAAACATACCAAATAAACTATCAAAAAACTAACCTACAACGCCCCAGCCATGTTCTCCCATATGATCAAGAAGATCAAAAGATGTAAAAAGATTATCACAGGCTACTTTGGTCCCTTTCTTCAAACCATACTGTTTAGAAAGACTCAAAACAACATCTGGGCCGTGACCTAGCCCATTGTTTTTAATTTTTGTTTTCAACCCAGCATCAGGCTGACAGGCCAAAAGTTCTCCCTCAGCAGTTGCTAGACACCAAACCTTGCAGCCATACCTATAAATAAGCTATATTATATATGTATTGCTTTACTTAAATCGAGATTAATTTATTGTTTAAAAAAAAGAAAATAAATATAACGAAAGAAAGATTTTACCTTTCAGGCTTTTCTCGAATGGCTTGTTTCAGTCGATGAGGTCAAAATATCTGACCATCGTCTCATCGACACTAACAAACTTTTTACGACAGTAACAAACAGTTACATACATAACTGCAATAGAGATTAATAAATTATCCTTGTTCATAAGGCCTTCTCTGGGTAGAAAAGGGAAGAGAAGGCCTTGTTCTAAGGCCTTCTCTTCCCTTTCCTGCAACCATACTTTGAGGACATATTGGAAACATTTTGTATGAACTTATCACCTAGAAACAAACGTAAAAAGTTGTAAGGTAGAATACAATCATCGTCAACAAGTGATTTCATAGTAATTTCTTGGAACTCTGGTACTTTAGCTCCAAAACAAGGACCACAAGTGTTACGCCAAGTACGGACTTTGTTTTTTTTCCTAAAAATTTGTTTTAACTTTAAGTAAAATACATTTTTGATTAAATAATATTCAAAGTTATGACATAACTTTGCATAACTTATGTACTTATCCTTTATTATCCTTACATAACTTATGTTTATTATCCTTATATAATAGGGTGGAGCGATTTTCATAGCAAAAAAAAAAGAGTTTAAAAACCAATATTACTGAGACACAAATCAATGTCTATTAATTATAAGATAAAAGTAAAAAAATATTTTTTGATTTTGATGAGATCTTGAGTAGGGTTTCATAAATTATGGTACCAAGCAATGCTGCTTGGTACCATAATTTATGAAAATCACTATTTTTCAAAGCGCGTACTCATTTTCTTATGTAAAATTAAATTTTAATTTGAGTTTCCTTTTAGTGTTTTTTAATTTGAAAACGTTTTGGTAAGGCAATTGACACTTTTATATATCATTATTTATAGCAATTTTAATTTTTTTAGAAAAGTGCAAATTCTAAATTATTTTATTTTTATACTTATGTCAAAGAGCGTTGTTTTGTCAGAAATTGATTAATTTTTCTTAGTGATAAGAGCATGGGAACACCCTCCCCCTCCCAAACCCCCTGAGCCACCTCGGAACAAATGAATTTATGTCATCGTCCTTAATGTAGGGGAAAGAATTTTTAATCTAAAAATTACTCAACCTCATATTTTTTAAATTGCTAAAAGGTTTAAAACTATTTTCAAAACTATTTTTTGTTAAATATTTTATTAAAAAAAGTACTTCTCATTAGAAGCGGTTTTCAAGTTTTACAGATTAAAGTTTTGAATAAAAAATAAAAAAAATACAAAATGTATAATTTTGTTTTATTTCTTAGTTAAATTATTTCAAGAACATCTTTCTTTGATTTAAAGGTAGGAATTTCTTCCCTGTGTATCATTCTTGTTCTAACAAATCCAACTCTTCTTTCTTGGCCGTAAACAATGGCAGATGCTTCCGTCACGCTTTTGACGCAGCGTTCTGTTGCTTGAGTGTGAATGCTGAATTTAGGAATTTTCAATGGATTTTCAATGAATTTGGAGACCTCCAATTTAGAAAGATTACATGTAAATATTGGTTCATAACAATCTTTTACATTCCAAGAAATTAATTCTTGAAGAATAGTAGCGTCAAGGTTAATTTTTGGAGATATTCTTTTTCGAACAGCAGTGTCTCCAAGCTCATTATTTCCTCTAATTTGTAAAACCTTATCAACACCAAACTTTCTTTCATTTTTATTAGAGCTAGTCAAGAGTGAAACCATAATACATTCACTATGGTTGTACGCAGTTCGTATATAAGGTGTAATAATATTTGCCACATTGACTGGCATTGTTTTAAGAATTTTAAGTTCAAGCAAAATGTGTCTTGGTCCGTCCTCCAGCAGATGTTTGGAAGAAATTTCAAAATAAAGTTTGAAATACATTTTGACACAAAATTGAACTAATATCTTCAAGATCTCCAGCTCACTGTATTTAAGGTTATGATTTCTTGTCCACAAAAACATCAAAGCCATACCTGTTGTAAGCCAGCGAGAATGAGACAGTGATCCATATTTTAGATTTGCGAGATCCGGAGAAAGTTTTCCTGACTTGATAGCATTTACATATCTGTAACTGATATAAGCATCAGTAGATAAACTTTTTATGTCTTTCTCATCAAGTTTTGGAAGCTCCTCTCCATCTGGCAGGGGTGTAAAATTATAATTTATTGTCATATCATTTACATACTTAAGGTTTTTGCAAACTGATCCTGTAAATCCGTCCTTGCTACTTCTCGGACCATCAAGGGATATAATTAAATGTCGTAGCTTGAGTTCATTTGTATGTTTCATGCAAATCGCCCAATAGCATTTATGTCCTAACATTTTTTCAAGATGGGTATGAATTCCCCCTGACCATCCTGTGTTGATATTAGTTGAATCTCCACCTAATCTATGCATGACTCAGTTGCCTTGTTTTTTTCAAGCACATCATAGAGTGCTTCAGATATTTTTTTTGCAGGTTTTTCCGGATGAAGGGCAGGTTCTGGCGTGATGTGAGCAAGATAACGTCCAGTTGGCTCCCAAGATACACTTATATGCTCCTCTTTTATGACTCTAAGGTGAAGTTTTCCGTATTTATCTGGAATTAACGTTTTGGTCCAGTCTTTTCTTCCATCATAAGCAATTCCAATTATATTTTCGTTACTACATTTATTAGCTTCAATAATTGTATTTTCTTTCATTACATTATTCTTAGCCCTTCGTATTTTATTTGGGTCAACAGAAAGGTATGACATATCAGGAGAAAGATAACCTGCAGCTATAAAATCTTTTATTATACCAGTGATTATAGCAGCCCCACCAACATCAGAAATATTACATCTTATTGCGGCTGATGCCGCATGTGTTATAGTCATTTTGTTTTGCTTTAGACTTGGTTTTTTTAAGTATCTTGTAACCAGTGATGCAAATTTTCCTAGTTTTTTTTCAAGCAACTTGTCGACCAAAGTTTTTGTTTCGTTTTTTAGTTGTGCAGTATTTACATTGTATGTATCATCAGTATCATCAATACCATTTTTGTTTTTTTCATGCAGATTAAAAACAAGTTCAGGATTCTAAATTTTTTAAACATGCAGTTTCTATAATATAATATTATTACTTACCAATATTGGTAAGTAATATTATATATAATAGAATATATAAATTTTAAATTTAAAAAAGTTTAATATATTTGAATCATTAAAAAGTTAGTTTTAAAGACTTTCTTAGATTGCGGTAATAAATGTTTTAAAACAATTAAAGAATTATATTCATGCTAATTGAGCTAACCTGAAATTTATTAAACTCATATTTTCTTTCATTTTCTTTTTTTTACCTTTTTCTTGCAGCTTCTTCCTGAATGTTTTTCCTATTTTCTCTTCTCCGTAGGCGAACCGATTCTTTATAATCACATAAACCAATTTGCATAGTAGAAATCTCTTTCTTTTTAAGCCTCTGATTACGAAGCCAAAGAAGATCAAGTACAGGAACTTTTTGTAATAGAGGGCATGAACAATAAACATGTGCACCTAATTTGCAGTTTTGGGGATCATTGCAAAATGATGCTGCCTCTGTGCATATAATGATTGTATGAGTACATGATATGATATCAAAGAGACTATCAAGCTCATTAGTTTTTTTGTTGGTTGCTTCTTTGGATGGTTTTGTGTTTTTTAAAAACCTGGATATTTTAAACCATAGTCTACTTATTTTTTCTGCTAGTGATTTTTCCGAAATTGTAACTGGTGGTTTAAACATACTATTTGCTTTGAACCATTAAGCTGTCACCAGTTTAGCAAGTTCTCTGCTTAGTTCTTTTGTAGCAAAATTACTTTTTCTACATTCAAATTCTATTTCTTTTCTTTCCTAAAAGGTAGATATAGATTTAGTTATTTATCACAGATAATTTATATTAAGTCAATATATATTTTTGATATAATATTTTTTGAAAATATTTTAGAAGTTAAAAAAAATAAATAAAAGCTAACCTTTAGAAGAATACCCATTTGAATTACTGATCTTTTTGTGAGTACCTCCGACAAAACAAGCTCTTTAACTTTTCCAACAAAGTAGACAATTTAGTTGCTAAACTATGTCTAGTTTTCACATTCGATGTATATTTACTCATTGTTAGTACTGTTATTAGAAATAAATTAAAAAATACACATTATTAAAAAGTACTTGTGATTAGAGTCTTTTTTATAAAAAACGTTTCTAGTATATAAACAAAGTAAATTTGAATTCTCGGGTATATAAACTAAATAAAATCCTGCTTCTTTCGTTTCTTTGTTTTGAAAATATCTTTCCTTAACAAAAACATGTATTTAAGATAACAATGCCTGTTACAATCGTATTGTAATTTTACAATCGTAGTTTATAAAAGAAAAATGTACATGACTGGGGCTAGAAGAAGACAAAATTAGTCTTTTCATTAAGCCCCGAAAAAGATAAAACATCACCATAAGGTCAAAATAATAACAAAAAATTTTTTTATCACATAGTTCATTTTATTACATATGTTCAATATGCATAATCGCTGAATATGCACAATACGCATTATAAAAACAAACTTTATGATATTTTGATAACTAGTATTTATTTTTCAAGGTAAGTATTACTAACCTTGAGAATTATACAGTTGTTACAACACATTCTCAAAAAACGGGTAATTATTTACAATAAACTATAAAATGTATAACTAAAAGTCTCAATTGCCTTACCAAAACATTTTCAAATTAAAAAACACAAAAAAGAAACTCAAATTAAAATTTAATTTTACATAGGAATATCAGTACGCCGTATTATTTTAATCAAAATGATTTTAGCGATGTACCCTAATCTTGAGGGTCCTCTTTGGAATTTAAATTCTTGACAGGTCCTAGTATTTTTGAATTTTTTTTTTCTAAACTATATCAACCTTGGACTCAAAAAAAGCAGAAAAAAATGCTTGTTTCATAAATAATAACTTTATTAAAAAATTTTTTTAGTGAAAAAAATACTTGCAAAAATATACCTTAAAACCCCCGTTTTGTTGAGGACGGGGGTTTTAATGAAAAAAACAACTCTACTTTTTTAATTTTAAATTTTTAATAAAAACAAATATTATTTTCAAAATCAGCATATTATTTTGCTTCTTTTAAGTATCAAGTTGATATAGTTTAGATAAAAAAAATTTAAACAATATTATAGACCCATCAAAAATTTATATGACCCATCAAAATTTATATGACCCATCAAAATTTATATGACCCAAAAATTTATATGACCCATCAAAAATTTATATGAAATTTATATTATAATTTATATGACAATATTATAGACCCATCAAAAATTTAGAATCCAAAGAGGAACCTCAAAAACTCATCTAAACTAAAATAAAAAAGAGTAAGGTTCTTTTTTCACCAAAAGATATTGATATGCTGCTCAGGCAAATCAAATTTCAAAAATTTTCAAAATCGCTCCACCCTATTACATAACTTATGTACTTAAACTTAGAAAAATATTTGAAATACCCTAGTTTAATGTGGACATAGTTTTACGTCCCTTTAAGAACGTCCGGCACTTACGGGTTAAGTTACATCACATATAAAACATGTGATATATATGTGATGATTTATTGAACTTAAGTTACATCACATATAAAATATGTGATGTAATCTAAGCTAACTTAGTTAACTTAAATTACATCACATATGTTACCTTGCAATTTTAAAAAGGATTTCCTTTAAAATCAGGTAATACCGATGCAACAAAGAATACTGGTGAGGAGATATTTTATAGGAAACCAGCTTATGGTGCACTATAGGTTAAATTAATCTGACCTTACCAGTCAGTAGTCAATAAATTAAAAAAAAGAAGATTGAAAATTGCAACGAAAACCAGCTTTTTTCTTGTAAAAACTCATGACCAAAAATTCTTTTTTTTTGGATGTTGGATGTTGTTGCAAAAATTATATTGGTTGTTGCAAAAAAGCACTATGTGTTTTGTAACAATAAAACCTTGAAAAAAAGCGTCCGAATTTTTAACATACGTTTAACCTAACCCAGCAAACATTTGGTCTAAAAAAGACGTCTTTATAACGTCTTTTAAATGTATTAGACGTTGTTTATTTCGTTTAAAAGACGTTCTTTTTTAGACTAAATGTTTGCTGGGAAGTAGCTTTATTTTCAATATTACCCAATAAAAATAACCCTTATTTTAAATGTTATCCAGAGTATAATGACTGCAATCGTACTATTTTCATAAATTATTGTTTTTATATATATTATATTTAATTTATATTCTTACTTGTTTCTTCCGTTTCCTTATTTATGTTTAATTGATTTCTTCCAAAGTTATTGCAACTTGGTTGATATGAGATAATGTTAAACAGAATTTTATTAGGTTAACTTTATGATTACAGCAGATATATAGATTGTTACTTTAAATTAATATGTTATTTATTGCAATCATAAATGACATTTAAACAATCTTTTTTTATTTACATTAGAAAATTCCTCACTTTTCTTTTCAAAATAAATTAGAACAAATTCACTTTTTTTTTCCAAATAAATTAGAAACAAATTCAGGGCTGGACTACCCGTTAGTTGAAAATGTTGTGCCTTTGAATGCAGCATCTCGCTATTTCTCTTCTGCGCTTTTATGTATAACTTTAGTAGGACTCTTCTTGGTGGATTAAATACTCGTAAGACATTCCAACAAATTTCTTCTAAATCTGATTCTGTTTTTTGTGTAAGGCTTCCTCATAAATGTCTTTTTTAAAGCAGCAATATTGATAAGTTGCTTGTTTCCTGTTGTTTTATGACAAGGTTTTAAACTCACCAAGCAATACCTTTGCTCTTCTTTTAATTTCTTTAAATTGCTTTTTAAAATGTCCTCTCCATCTCATCTGACTTAATGCTGAATAGATTTTCAATATCTTTTTTTGTCTATGTCTACCACGGTGTAGGAATGTTTAGGGTTGTTGTGATTAATATGCATTATCTTGCAGAAAATACTAGTCTCCAGTACTTTTTTGCGTTTTAATGTTGAGTTGAGTTATTGTTTGTTAAATAAAGCTGATTCTGGGTTTGAGTTAATGGTTGTGTCATTTGCATTTATATTTTATCGTAGAGTTTAGACTTAAAAGTTTACCAGTGTTGAAAATTGTTGTTTTTTAGAACAGGCTACGCAGTAGGCATGAGTAGTCCGGACGACGTCCAGATGTCCGTTAGACGTCCGACCCATGTCACCCAGACAACGCATGTCCACTGGGTAACGTATTTATACCGAAAAATAAGTCAAGCAACAAAATCATGTAATTTAAATAAACAAGTTTAGTTCATTTAAACTTACTGAACAATAAAATAAGAATATAAAAATTTTAAACCTCAAAGCTTTAAATTTTAAATAAGAGTGAGGGAGTTGGGATAGGAGTAAAGTTTTAGCTCTTGTTTGCGTTATGATTTTAACCCAGGTCATATAACTTGCCCTTCATTAATTTTAATATCAACTGTCTAGTTTCGACTTTCAACTTTCGAAAACTTATAGCACTTTTATGATACGTATCTTCAAGAAAATCAAATCACCCTGTTAATTGCGAACTTTATACTTTCTGAATTAAAATAACATAACAAATAACTTTTTGAAAGAACATAAGAAATAACTTTCTGAAAAGCAATAAAGTATAATATTTTAAAGTATTAACATATAAAATTGTTTATAATATAAGATTTTAAATTTGCAGTTAATATTTTTATTTGTTTCAGTTAAGGAAGTTTAATTCCATTAAGTTTAATTAGTTTCGTACCATTACATAACTGCATGTCCAACTAACTATTTTTTTTTGACTGACAAATTTAATTCGTATAGAATAAGAATTAAATAGATAAGTATAGCAATATCATTTTCCGTCAAATTTCATGCTATACAATTATATACAATATTTACTTATGTCACGTTATTATAATATTAAGCGATAAAGAAACGTACTTTATTTTATTATTATTCCATTAATTAGATAAAAAAAGATATTGATACGAAATATTATATAAATATGAAAATAATTTTATATTGCAACTAAAATTGACGAACAAAAGGCAACCATAGTAACCATTTTAGTATATAATAACAACTAAAAAGTCAGTTCTACACAATCTACATTGCTAACTTTGAAGATGGCAAAAGGAGTAACACTTGCAATTATTTTTGGTTTAATTTTTGGAGCTGCTGGTAAGTATACATTTTTTAATAGTAAAGTTTTTTTTTTCAAATGACATGGGGGTAAAACTTTCTCTCTGCCATTGTATAATCATTAACATCATTTAAACACTAAGTTTACTTTGTTCTATGTTGCTACCGTCATTTTATATCGGGAATATATATATATATATATATATATATATATATATATATATACATATATATATAAATATATATATATATATATATATATATATATATATATATATATATATATATATATATATATATATATATATATATATATATATATATATAAAATCAATCTTCCAATTTCTTTTATCATTGTGTTTTAGCTGTCAAAGTATATTAGCTCCGATTTAAGGGGTTATAATTTCAATTTTTAGCACATTTAAGGATTTCCTAAATATTACGTTATGTTCAAAAGTACCGAAACAATAACAGTAAAACATCTATAAAATAGTACCACATATCTAAATAAATAGTTTAGTTTTTTTAGTTGATTATAAGTTATTTTAGAAAATTTATTACATTTCTAAGAAATTCGTCAACTTTAGAGTTGCATCGATGCCACTTGTTATCACAATTTTTTCCTGATTCAAGACTTTGCCACACACTTTAAAAGTGCTGGTTGTTTTTGTTTAGATAGGATCAATTAAACAAAACAGTGAAATGAAAAGCAAATGTTACTTAACTGTAGTACTTGTATATAAATAAAGCTCCAATTTACTCTCATTTAATTCTAATCTATATAAGTATATTGTAAACAAAGAATGGTAAATATTAGTAATGTTATCAAAGAGTAAATTGAGTTTGAAACGAAATTAACTAACATTAACTACTACATAAATAAACTTTATATAGAAAATATAAGTTTTATCAGTATATATATGTATATATTTTTAAGTAATATTTCATATATTAGTATATATTAGTAAAGTTACATGAGTTCACAATGTATCATAGAGTAACAGCAATTGTTTAAATGCAGTTCATGTATTACCACCAACAGAAGCCACGCGCGGAAGTTACAAACTTATCAAGTTCTTGCAATTATTTTTATATTAATATATTGCTTGTGAGTATTTCAAGTTAAATACCATATCTCTTCAACTCATATTTAATATGTTTTCAATGAAACATAGCAGCCATTAAATATTTCTAACTTCTAATTGTAAAATCAATGAAAAAAAAGTTACGCATAGAAATATAAATGCTCGATAGTAAGCTGTGATATGAAGATCAGCTGTTTAGATCTCAATGCGATGCTCTTTTATCTTTTCTGAATTTCATTTGATGGAATTCGTCAGTTCTTTCCTAGAGGCCATCTAGAAAATATAGCTTTTGTATGACAAAAATTGGTGGAATGTCTGAGAGTCTGTAGATTCGTAAATTGTTTTATTTGAATCAAATTCATCAAATTAAAGCCATTAAAAAAGTTTAGTTTATATTTCTGTAGAATACGTCCTCTTTTTAGTTACGCTTAGATGTATAGTTTTAAATATACAGAGCGCATAAGCAACTAAAAGCTGCAGTTATATTGTTTTTATAATCCTGTGTTGAGCTAAGTATTGCAACAGTCAACGACATTATCATTGATAAAAATACTCGATGCATATTGCGGAAAAAACTTAATTGAGTGACGCAGGTTATAACTATTTAAGATGCTGGCAGAAGTACCAATTAGATTAATAGCTGTAATTAGATTTAAAAATATGATAATAATAATTACAAAAAAGCTACTAAATAAGAAAATAGACTAAAGTAATAGATTAAAGTAATATATAATATAACAAATAAAAGATTAAAAATTTAAGTTTATGAGAAGCAACAATGCAAATGGACTTAAGATAAACTTAAAACTACATAAAATATGACAAAATTCTGTAAATTAATTTGCCGCTGCAAAAACAAGGCCATCTTAAGTCCGTTTTAGCTGTTCCAAAAAAAAGACATTTAAAATTTTAAAATTAATCACAGCTTTTGATTTTTTCGATTAAGTCTACTTGTTTTCAGTTATTTATTACATTTATTAAGTATTTTAAACCAAAAAAGTTTTTTTTGCCAAAAAATGGATTTAGGGTAGTTTTGTTTTGCAGCAATGCAGTTATTTTTTTTAGGACATAAGATATTTGAACTTTACTCATAGTTGAATCAATTCCATACTTTGTGATATGACTTTTGTGCACCTAAGGAGTATTTTAAACCAAAAAAGTCAATTTTGCAAAAAATGAATTAAGGAAAGTTTTGGTTTGCAGTGACGAGGTTAAAAAAATCATGAGAATAATAAAATAGTAAATTAACTTTACCAATTGAAATATTTGCAAAGGAAAAGTGTAATTTACAAATTAAATTGACTAATGATTTGGCAAATGCCTATACACTGAAAAATTGATTTTATTTAAGTGCTTCCATAATATTATATTGCAGTGTTTTGTTTTATTAATTTATTAATTAATTATAAATATTTGTTGTAAAGTATAAATAATGCTTAGGTCAATCACAACTTCGTATTGCTCGAGCATGTGAAGGCAGCAATCTAAAAATTGTTTGCAACGGACAGGACAAAATTGAAGTGGTTCATGCAAACTACGGTAGAACATTGTCTGGTGTTTGTCATGGTGCCTATGACACAAACATAAACTGTAATAACCAAAAAAAGTCACTTGAAGTTGTTCTTGGAAGTTGTTCAGACAAGTCTTCATGTGTTGTTCAAGCATCCAATGGAGTGTTTGGTGATCCATGCGTCGGAACATACAAATACCTCGAAGTGCACTATCATTGTAAGTTTCTTGATTTTTTTAAAAAATTTTTAAACCCATTAAGCAACTCAAATGTTTTTATATAAGATCATTACAAAAAAAATTATTTATCTATAAGGTAAACCACAAGCTCATATTGCTCGGGCGTGTGAAAACAGCGATTTAAAAATTGATTGCAACGGCCACGGAACAATTGAAATAGTCAATGCAAATTACGGTAGAACATTGTCTGGTATTTGCCCCGGTGCACAAGACACAAATAAAAATTGTAACAATCAGAAAATATCAATTGAGATTGTTAACAAAAGTTGTGCAACAAAACCCTCGTGCGTTGTTCATGCTTCCAATGGAGTTTTTGGTGATCCCTGCGTAGGAACTTACAAGTACCTCGAAGTGCAATATCGTTGTAGAAGACACGATGTTTATTAGGCATGAGTAAAAAAACTGTAAAGTTAATGTATAATTGAAAAAATTTCAGTTTAAAAACAAATCTTTCTTTTTTTACTTTTTTTTTTTACTTTGTTGATATAAACTCTCATATCTTACCAGTTTTTTACTTTTCTGTTAGACACGATACTTTACCATTATTTTTTATTAGATAATAGGTTAAGAGCAAAATTATTTATTTAATAGCAGATTAAAGCATAAACTTAAAATCTTATATTCTAAGCGCCATATATGCTTATATTATAGGGATCACATATGGTTACATTTTAAGGACCGCATATTTTTATATTTTAGGGACCACATGTGCTTATACGAATTTAACGGTAAATAATTTTAAATGAAAATATTTACCATTATTAAGGTGATTTTTATCGACTGACAACAGAGGCGAAATTCAAAGTACATGTATCGACTGAGAGTTTTATGGGTGGGTTTCAGTTATGATCGGAGTTAGTGATGCCTTACGGTGATAAAGTAAAGTACTGACAGGCCAACCGGCGGAACTTCGGAATAAAGTTCTACCGACAGGTAAACTTGAGGCAGAACTTTGGCCTCGCTTCACTGGAATTAATGACGCTTGTTTTTAAATTACCAATTATTTTAAAGATCAATGTAAAAATTATTGTTAGAACTTTTATTATGTTATTATAAGTAGAAACTTTTATTTTCAAATAATACACAGAACTAAAACACTAAAACGTTCTAAATGACACATTTTTCAGACCAATGTCATCGATGTGGTAGTGTATTTAAAGTATAGTGAGGTACAATTATTGAATAGTTAAAACCTTAATTGAAGGATTCATTGGCTAAACTAACTTTGACTATTTAAAATGGATTTTGTCAGAGTGATCTTTTTCTAAAATAGTCAAATAAACTAAATATCATATTTATTAATTGAAATCTCTTTCAAGCCATTGGCAAAAAAACTATTTTGAGAAAAAAAAAATTATTATAAACTTATTTAAATTTTCAGTTTTCAATCAAATTTTGATATTTTGAACAAGGCTTTTTATGCTAAATATTTTATTTATCGACCATGATATTGAGTTTTTTATTTTAATCGTTAGATTTTGCAAAAAGTTTTTATAAAGTGTAGTACGCCTTGCTCTTCCATAAAATCTTTAATTTATTAATCCCTTTATTCAGCAAACTATTAGCATACTATCATGTCCGTGGAAAAAAGAGGAAGAGAATAAGAATGCAAATAACATCCCCATTTTATTTCATCAAGTGCTCTATTTTGTTGTTGTTGCAAATTGTTAAAAAAAGCAAAAAAAAAAATTATTTTGTATTCTAAATTGCCATATTTTTTAAAAACAATCACACCATCTCTTCCTTCTTCCCTCTTCCTATGAATTCTCATGCTATTGCTCTGACTATCTAATTTCTTTTCTTGTTCAATTCCAATATAGTAGGATATTTTTACGATGAAGTTTTTTTCACAACTTCAAATATTTACTTTCCAGTAAAAACCCCAAACTTCAACCATTAAAAACTTTGTATTGATATTGACAAAATGTTATTTGATTACAAAAAAGATTGTATTTGGTTCATTTTTATTTGGTCACATATAACTCCAAAAGGATTTTTGGTATATGGATTCGCAACCGTCAATCTTTAAAACCTTTTAGGAACGTTTAAGGTAAATTTAAGGTTAGTTTTAGTTTAACTAAAATTTGTCAACTAACTTTAGTTTGACTAAAAGGTTAGTTAATTAACTCTAGTTTAACCAAGAAGGTTTAAAAGAATGGTGGGAGAACGAAACTGAACATCGTTTTAAGTAGTAGTATAGTCTTTGCGGGAGGCTGAACAAACGCGAATTTCATAAGTACGAGCTGGCAAACGTGCGTAGCGTGGCAAAAGCTGGCAAAAGTGCAAACTGGAATAAATGCGAATTGACATAAGTGTGCCGAATAAATTTGTAAACATTGGCATAAGTGTGAATAGGCAAGGGCGGCGGAACAGTGGGGGCTTCAGCCTCCTCTCTTTTAAAAGTGTTGGGGGCTTTTGGTATAATAGCCCCCACTTTTCAAGTCCGTAAAACTTTTATTTCAAAAAAATTTTATCTTATTCTAATTCACAACTTCAAGCCACTAGAGGTCAATTAGTATTTTGTATTTGAAAGGCTAACTTAACGTATTTGCTTCGAATCACGTTTTACAAGCTTCAAGGGAGCAATTAGCGTTTTGTATTTAAAATAATAACTTTATGTGTTTGCTTTGAACAATGTTTTACAAATCACAATGGAGCGGTTTACGATTGTGAATATTATGTAAATCTATACATAAGCACATTTTACATAATTCACAATTCCTAATCTTGCGACTAGATTTCCTTTCAACTACGAAGAATCATGACGGAACCGTCTCATAAAAAACAACGAACACTGATTTCTTACTTTGTACATGACAAACATTTTTTAAACCCAACTTTACCAACGGAAAAAATTATTCAAGAAGGAAACGACGTTGAAAAATCTTTTTCTGCTTGTTCCTGCTGTGAGTGGAAAAAACAGAAATAAATCTTGCCGATATTGAAGAAACCAAAAAAATGTATGGCAAACAACTTAGATTTTTCAATGAAAAATGGATTATAAATTACCCTTGGATTTATCTACTTTATTCCAAAACGAAAGTATTTTGCTATATTTGCATTGGTGTTGTTAAGAAAAATCTGGTATCATTTTCAAAATGCGGTGAACAAAATTTTTTGAAAATTGGTTATGACAAATAGAAAAAGGCTGCAGAAAGGTTGAGAAAACACGACCTATCATCATTTCATAAGGAGGCACAGGAAAAAATATTGACACTACGCGCAGAAGGTTTAAAAACCATTCATCAAATGATAATTGAAATGCATGATAAGCAATGCGATAAGGATTGCGTGTGCTTAATTCAAGTAATCTCTGCATCAAAATGTGTTACTCAACAAGGCTTAGCTATTCGATGGAATGATGATATTGAAAGCAATCTTAATCAGCTGCTTCTAATGAGGGGTGAAAGTTATCAAACTCTATCGAGCTGGCTGTCAAACAGTAAGTACATGTCTCATGATATTGTTAACGAGATGATAGAACTAATGGCAAATTATGTGCTAAGAAATGTACTTAGTGCTATTAAATTGAGAATTTTTTATTCTGTAATATGCGATGAAACTCGAGACATTTTCGGTTTTGAGCAAATATCTATATGTGTTCGATCAGTTTCTGAAAATTTCTTGCGGGTGCAAAGTTACAATGGTGCTGCTTCAATGTCAAAGCATCTAAGTGGTGTTGCTAAACCATTTCAAGATGATATTTATGAAGCGATTTTTATACATTTTTATCAGAAGCACGTTTTAAATCATTTTTTGAATCTTGTGTCAATGAAGGAGTTAAGAAATTTGGTTGCAATTCACCTCATGCTTCTTTGCCTCACCGACATTTAACTCCTTCTCGCTTTGATGGTAATACTTTGAACATTCACAAATGTGACACGATGGAATATTCAATGTAATCAATAACTGCTTTAGAGAGGTTATTATTGTCCATTGCAAATGGTGATTTGGACATAAAAGCTTTAGATATTATAAAGGTTTTCTATTAAAATGATATAGTTTATGAAAAGTTAAAAGCTGAACTCCTTCTATTTACATCTATTAAGGAAACTTAAAACATTACATATAAAATAACCATTAAACAGGTAACATCAATCACAACTATAATTGATATGTTATACGACTGTAAACGAGTCTGAATAATGTTTTCTGAAATGCCAAAACTTCTAAAAATTTACTTGGCAATACCATTGACAATATGCACAGCCGAGAGATCTTTCTCTCACCTAAGTAATAATAAAGTCATATAGTTGGTCTACCTTAAATCAGAAGCGATTGAATCATTTTCTACTTCTTCAATTTATAAATTGAACACCGCGGAAATAGTAAAAGCTATAGAAAAAGATTTTATAAATACAAAAAGTAAAGACACCAGAATTTCTTACTTTGGAAAACGTTTAAATTATTTTTAGATTGTAACATATTTTTTTATTTTTAAATTTTTGGTGAACTATGTTTATTGTTGATATTATACTTTATTGAAAATGGATGCATGTGGTTTTCTTTTAAGAATAACTGTAAATTAATATTAGTTTTATAAAATTTGCAAAATATTCCGCCACCCCTGCGAATAGGGATAAGTGCGAGCTGGTATAAATGGAAATCAGTTACAAAAACTGGGCCGATAGAGTTTCCACGGTTTTCAATACCGGTACTGTAAACCGGTATTCAACTAAATTATTCCAATACCGAAACCGAAAACTAAATTTTCCCAACACTAGTTTTTTACGGTTTTTTAAATTTTAATAATTTAAACTTAATAAAAACTGCGATTTGCACTAATTTACTTTTGTGTTAGAACTTTGTAAATGAATGAAAAAAAAATAGAAGTTATTTTGTTATGCTGTTTGCAAACCACTCGTTCGTTAATTTTTTTTTATTATTTACTTTTCGGTATTATAAATATCGCAACACTACGATAACCCTCAAACAATTTGTATAAATATTTTTGGAAAAGTATTAACGATTGCAACATTACATATCCCTTGGACATTATTTCCGCATGAAGAAGTTCATGAATGAAGGTATATATTAGCTGTAGCGTTAACTTATCTTTTTATAATAATAGTTTATGTATAAGAAACAAATAGTTTAGCATTATAGAAATTATAGATTTAATTATAATATTTAATATATCTACTTTTATTAACAAATAATATATAAGTAAGTAATGTAATTTTATTTGCATTATATTTAAATTACTTTACTTTATATATATAACCAATAAAAGTAAAGTACAAAAAAAAAACAAAAAAACATGCCAAAACAGAGCACTTCTGTCTGGAAGTATTTCACAAAATCATACGGTTCAGCTAGTGAAGCAAAATGTACCCTTTGCAATTCTTTCATAAAATGCAAAGGTTCGAGCACATCTGGTCTGATTATCCACATGATTACATCTGATTATCCACATGAGAACTATACATAGTATAATATTAAAAATAAGAAGTTAAATGAAACATCTGTTGCAGAAGTTTCGTAAAAACAAATAAAAGTAGACGATTCTTTAAATGTGAAACCTTGGCTGAATTGCTGGCGAAATTTGCAGCAAAGGAAGGCATGTCTTTAAGAATAATTACGAAATTCAATGCAATACGTGAGTTTATTTAAAAACGTGGTTTCTAAATGCCAAAAAGTTAAACCACTGTCGCAAAACTAATAACGTCGTTTTTCAAGATAAAAAAAACAAGAGCTGTGTGATGAAATTTCTGTTTTGAAAAAATGTACATAACAGCATAACAGTAGATGAATGGACTGACATTTCCATTAAAAGGTATATAAATGTAACTCTACACAATACACTTGCTTATAAACTGGGTCTTGTTAAAATTGATGGTTCCTGTGATGCTTTTGCAACTAAAGAATTATTGAAACAAAAATTGACAGAATTTGGATTAGATTTTGCGTCTACTCACGATGATGTTGCAGTAATGAAAAAGTATGGCGGATAACTCACGTAGTCAACTGTGCCACAATCACGGTATTCATAATTGCTTCCGCAATTAAAGTGATCGAACGTGTTTTTAAACTTGTAGAAAAATATACTTTACGTCTTACATACGGATACATTACAATGAGTTATTTTGCATTTATTTGTTGATAATGAACTCAAGATTCAGAAATATCTGATCTTGAGTTCATTATCAACAAATAAATGATCTATAATAAAATTAATTAACGATCGAATTGACATTTTAAAAAAAGAAGTTTCGTTTTTACAACATTTATATGAAGCATTAAAAAAAGAAAATGAAGGCTGAAAAGTCGAACTTTTAAAAGTAAACAATGAAATATTACATTTTGAAAAAACACAACAAGGCATTGAAGAAAGTGTTATGTTTTCGCAAGATAACAACGACAAAAAAGTATTTGGAAAAAAAAAAGGATTTGGAAAAAAAAAAAAAGATTTATAAGTCAAGCCTAGGAGAAAATAATAAAAATAAGATAGGCCGAATTTTATATAATGAAATATATAAACGAAGATTATTTCTTCGTCAACGAAGAAATAATCTTCGTTATGAAGGAATCGTAAAAAATGACTCTGAAAGCTGGATTGACTCGGAAAAAAAAGTCATTAATTTTTCAGAAAATGAACTTAATGTAAAATGAGTAGTTATTGAAAGAGCTCATAGAACAGGGAAATTAGATACAAAAAACCAAGAACTATTGTAACAAAACTACTAAACTACAAAGATAAGGTTGAAATTTTGAAGAATGCAAACAAACTAAAAGGATCGGGAATTTACATTAACGAAGATTATTCAATCGAAACTGCGATTAACGAAGATTATTCAATCGAAACTGCGATTAACGAAGATT
The DNA here is from genome assembly GCF_038396675.1 of Hydra vulgaris. Taxonomy (NCBI): domain Eukaryota; kingdom Metazoa; phylum Cnidaria; class Hydrozoa; order Anthoathecata; family Hydridae; genus Hydra; species Hydra vulgaris. The sequence goes on from NC_088930.1 coordinate 39,896,483, forward strand.
ATTCAACCGAAACTGCGGCAATTCAAAAATGACTTTTTGAAGAAAGTAAAAGCCATAGAATTAAAGGTAAATATTCTATTGTCATATACGATAAGTTAATTGTCAAAGAATTTAGAAATAAAAATTTTATTGAATGATTTTTTTTAAGATTTAAATATTTTTTGATTTTTATTAATTTTTTTTTGCTATGATACTCTTATTTAAAATGGCCGCGGATTGGGGCTGTTTAAATAATACGAGACAGTCGTAGGGGAGGGGGGGGGGGGGGGGAAAGGGTAATGGAAAGTGTCACAAAATATCACATGGGGGAGGGGGGGTTGGCTACAGTGTGACGTGATAAACAACTTTTTAAATCAAATTTTTTATCACTGCGGAGTAATTTCATGTCAAAACAACCAGGCCATGCAACCCTATGTCCTTGGATTTTCTTTATATTTTTACCATAGTTAGTACATTATAAAATAAGATAAATCCAAAAATTTTAAGGTCTAACTCCCAACGGTTCGTGAGTAATGGTTGTTTTAATTTTGGCTACTATTATTATTTTGGTCATTTTCCGCCATTTTTAAATTTACATTTCTCCTTATAAAACCAAGTCTCTAAACATATGAATTCTAAAAATAAGTGACCTAGTTAATCTCAAGGCGAGGAATTTGAATATATAAATAAAAAACTCATTTTATAAATAAAAAGTACCTAAATATCAATTATAAATGCTAAAGCAATTGACACCTGCCCCAGTAAAATTTTTAGGTGTGCGGTAAATTTTTTAGGCTTAAAATTTCAAATTAGATCATTGTATGTTTGAAGAACATTGTGCGAAAAAATCATTTGTGCCAAATACATAGTCTTGTAAATATTTTACATTTGTAGTATAAATGTATAAATATTGCCAAAGTACTTTAGGCAAATTGATAATTCCTATCTAAATCGAAGTGTTTCTTAATTTATGAAAGTTTTTTTAATGTATTTTTTTATTTCCTTTTTGTTTCCTTGTCTTTCCCGATTATCAAAGTTTAATAGCTGAATTCAGACATATTCATCTAATTTAAATGTTGCAATTAATCCTACATAAATAATGTTATTAATACTTGTGCATTTTTAAATTTGCAAGTATAACCTTTTTAAATTCATTATCAAAATGATTTCATGTGATATTGGTAAAGTTTTGAAGTCAGAATGCCATAAAACCTCATATTCTAAAAATAAAGAGGTTTTTTCACTACAGACACTGATACTTGTCAAAACATTTTATGGAAATCTGAGTTGCATGCTTGTGAAAAACTATTCAGCATTTCTAATCACTATTTTCACTACTTTCAAAAAAGATTTGAAAAGAAAAATGGCAATTGTTGTGATGTTTAAAAAGTGCATAAAAAAAATAAAAGGTAATTTGATTTCAAATATATGAATACTATCTGTAAAAGTACACGTATCTTAAATATCCTTTTTTTTTTAGGTAAATATACAATATCTTTAATATTGGCTAGACACTTTGAGTCATTAGGATTAAGAATTTTACCTGGGTGGAAGTTATGCACTAGCTGTAAGTCAAAGGCAGTTTTATCTGTAGAACACCCTAGTGAAAATAAAGTAGATGAAATATCAACAGAAGAAGATGAACCATTTACGCATATTAATTTATCCTTGGAAATTTTAGGAGAATCTCCAATTAATTTACATTCTGTTGCTTTACATCAACGTGTTGCATCTGCAATGAAATAATATAAAAAACCAATAAAAAAGATTGGTGAAGATTTAGCAGCCCATTATGGAATAAGGAATTCGCATTTTATAGATAATTCTACTGCGTCTTATTTGAAAACAGATCAAAATAAAGCATCTGATATGGATAAACTGACACTATTGATGAAAGAAAAGATAAACGCTTCTGACTATAAAAATAAACTAAAAATTCGCACTTTAACTCCTGAATCTTGGTCTAGAGACTATGCGTCTAACTACTTTGAAGTTAGTGTGAATGCTATTCGAACAGCACGTCGTATGAAACAGGAGAGTGGCATACTTTCACTCCCATTGGACAAATTGGAAAAAGTGTTCCGCTTAATGTTGTCTCCATTGTTCAAAGTTTTTATGAAGATGATGAATACTCACGAACAATGTCTGGTAAAAAAGATTATGTAAGTGTTGGAAAGAGAAAAAACAACAGAATATAAGTACAAAAACGATTGCTATTGTGTAACCTGAAAGAATTGTACAGCTTATTTTAAGTTATAAATCTAGGGATTAATCTTGGAATTTCTTAATTTTGCAGTCTGCGTCCTAAGTGGTGTGTAAGTGTTGGAGCCTCAGGTGCTCACTTAGTGTGTGTACGTGTTTATCATCAAAGTGCAGTTCTTCTTTTATATGCAATGAAATGGGATATAACTTATAAACATTTAATGAAAAAGGTTCGTTTTCAGTTATAAGTGTGTTTAATATACGTTACAGGTTTAGAAATCTAAAAAAAGATATCAGTTTATACGGAAATTAAAATTGATATTACTTTTACTTTTAATTATTATCATGATTTTAGTTATTATTATAATTATTAAATGATTATAATAAAAAATTTAACAATAAATTATGATAAATAAATTTGTTTTTTAGGTGGTTTGTGACATTTCAAAAAATGAGTGTATGGTTCATAGATGTTTCAGTTGATCAGGAACAGATGCCTTACAGCTATTTCTTCTTAAAAGAGCTTAAAGAACTTGATTTTGATGACGAGTTAAGTTTTAATCAACGGCAAGGTACTGACAGAACCCAATTCGTCACACAAACTGAAACTGTTGAAACTTATATAGTGTTAGAAGTGAAGTGTATTGATGAACCAACAGCTCACTCATATATTTATAAATGTCAAAGTTTCTTAAAGATTTAAAACTCAAATTGAATGAAAAAGAGTGATTTGTGACTTTTCAGAAAATTATGAATTTGTTGTGCAAGATGAGATCCAAAGTTATCATGTGTAAATCTGGATGCACCCTTCACCTAGCTGTTTTATACTATAAAGTAGATGGCATTATTTTACACGAATCATTTTGTTTTATGTCTGACGATACGATACACGATACCTGTTTTGTCTATCAAAATTAGTTATATTAATAGATTTTCGACATAAATCCAAAATCTATTAATATAACTAAAAAATCAAGTTACCAAAATTTAAGTTTAATAAATTTTGAACTAATGCAGAAGTACGAATATTACGCATGTACATATGACTCGTTTTGGTGGATTGCAGTCGTCGAAGAAAAAGATGAAGAATATGATATAAAAATGAAGTTTATGCATCCACACGGTCCATCTGAACAGTTTTACTGGCTGAAAAGGGCTGATTATCGTTAGATGCCAATCACCAATGTAATAACATTAATAAGTGCACCAACAATAATATCAGACAAATACGAACTTTCAAACAAAGATTTTAACATTTTAAATTTATAAGTATATATTTGTAAATCAATAATTTTTTAATGGATATATTATAAAAAATTGTATATCAATTCAAGTATGCATCATTTTTATTTATTTTGAATACTACGCTAAGCGAAATATACTATATTTGCTTTTTTTTGTAGCATTTTTCATTTAATTTTTAAACTATGTATTTGGCAGAAATGATTTTTTCACGCAATGTTCTTCAAACATACAATGATCTAATTTGAAATTTTAAGCTTAAAAAATTTACCGCACACCTAAAAATTTTACTTGGGCAGGTGTCCATTGTTTTAACATTTATAATTGATATTAAGGTACTTTTAATTATAAAATGAATTTTTTATTTATATATTCAAATTCCTCACTTTGAGATTAACTAAGTCACTTATTTTCAGAATTCACATGTTTAAAGACTTGGTTTTATAAGGAGAAATGTAAATTTAAAAATGGCGGAAAATGACCAAAATAATAATAGTAGCCAAAATTAAAACAACCATTACTCACGAACCGTTGGGAGTTAGACCTTGAAATTTTTGGATTTATCTTATTTTATAATGTACTAACTATGGTAAAAGTATAAAGAAAATCCAAGGACATAGGGTTGCATTTTTTAAAAAAATTGGTTGTTTTGACGTGGAATTACTCTGCGTAATTTTTTAAAATTGCGAACTCCGAGATAATTATATACAATACGAAAATTTTAAAGAAAAATGCTATACAACAACTTCACAAGCTAGCGTTTGTTGTTTAACGGAGTCATAACAAATGAAAATAAAAAAATTAAATTAGCTTTTTTTAAGTTACTTGTGGTAATTGCAGACATAAAAAGAAATTTTGATTCTACAAACAAAGAAAAACCAGATAGTGGGCGATTATTTAAAAGCAATTTATGTTACCGTTAAAAATCTAATTTTATTTTTTAACGATTATTTGTATAAATATACTAAAAATTTTAGTAATAATAGTTGTTTAAAATTTGATCTTTAAACATAAATATTATTCTTGATCGTCATCTGATCTATAAATGTTTTAGTTTTACAAAACAAGCCCCGAAACAAGATCAGTTAAAAAATGAAATTTTTTTTTTTACAAAAAGATATTGCATATCTCACTGAAAAAAGAAATTGCAACTTGTTGTCACAAGAAGACTACCAAATACTAAGGCAAAAGCAAAAACTTTTGGTAGAAAAAAACCGAGATCTTGTACTTCGTCAAAAAGCCACTGAACGCCAAACAGCAACCAGACTAAAAAGAAAAAAAAGCTATAGAAGCATTAGATCCAGATATTAGAAAAAAGTTGTGTGGAATTAAAAATTCAGTATCAAAAGATCGACCGCTAGCCTGTGATCAGGACAGTTTAATAAAAGCAATTGTAGATATTGCCATGAAAGGGTCTGCTTCTTATGATAGGAGAAGAACTGAAATGGTTCGAACTGTAAAAACATTAAATGACTTGGTTGAAGAATTGAAAAATCATGGTTACAATCTCTCGAGATCAGCATTTTACTTAAGATTACTTCCAAGCAGATCATTGAGCACAGAAGGAAAAAGACATGTTAAAACTGCACCTGTCCGGTTAATAAGAGCACAAAATTCTGAGCATAAATATCATGCAGACACAAAATTTGCCAAATCATCCATTAGTGCCCTTGAAGAACTTGCGGCAGTCTTGGGTCCTAAAGAAGTGACGTTTCACTCCCAGGATGATAAAGCTAGGGTGCCAATTGGATTGACAGCTGCAAACAAACAAGCACCAATGATGATGCATATTGAGTACAAGGTAACTTTAGCTGATCATGATTTTGTAATTGCCTCTCAACACAAACTTATTCCTTCAGTAATTGCAGCCATAGAAATTAAAAAGGATTGCATGGAAAAACAAGCAGTCACATACTCTGGCCCAACATACATAGCAATCAGAAGTGCAAAACATGATTCATCAACAGCACTTAGTCACTTAGAAACCATGTACAGAATAAACCATCTTCCTGCATTTAAAAGCAGCTTGTTTACTGAAGATGGAGTTAGCAAACCAATCATGATTATAACTGTTGATGGTGGGCCAGATGAAAATCCAAGATATGAAAAAACAATTCATTGTGCCAAGACTTATTTCAAAGAGCATGATCTTGATGCAATGTTTGTGGCCACTAATGCTCCTGGAAGAAGTGCCTTTAACAGGGTTGAGATAAGAATGGCTCCGCTAAGCCATGACCTAGCAGGAATTATACTTCCATTTGATCATTTTGGAAGCCACCTTAATTCAAGAGGAGAAACAACAGACAAAGTTATGGAAAAGGCAAACTTTGCCAAAGCAGGTGAAGTTCTTGCACAAATTTGGTCTAGCACAGTCATTGATGGATTTGAAACTAAAGCCGAGTACATAACAGTGAAAAATGTGTACAGTTAAAACATTTTGGAGCAGAGTGGGATGCTAAACATGTCAGAGAAAGTCAATACTTCCTTCAAATTGTAAAATGTAATGATCAAAAATGCTGTGGTCATCGTCGCAGCTCACTGTTTCATCTTATTCCAACTGGTTTTCTTCCACCACCAATTTCTTTGTTCCAAGGAGAAGATGGTCTTGAATGCAATAATACAAAGAACAACTTTGCATTTCTCTTTTTAAACTTATCACTTTACAAAACAATTTGGCCCACGACAGTTACAAAAAAGTATCCCAATGGATTGCCATACGCCTACTCATGTCCAAGCATTCAAAATTCCTTACCAAAAAGAGTTTGTACCAATTGCAGTTTCTATTTTGCAACTATCAAATCAATGAAACAACACAAAACAGTTTGCTCAAGTATTGGATATTCGAATGAAATTCAAAAAGTTAGACCTCAACGCTTAGTTGCTCAACGTCTATCTGAACTCATGTGTGTCTTTTTAAATTCGGACAAAGAAACAATCAAGATGATGTTGATACCTCTGACCTCAACTGGCCTTCAAAAATTATTGAAGAACATGGAACTCCAATACTTGAAGGTCAAAGTCCGATTTGGGAACAAATTTAGGTTTTAGACAGATATTCATCAATTGTATTTTTTTATAAAAATAAACTATTACAATTAAAATATAAACTTATAAAAATTTTTTTTTGTCACGTCACACACGGTGGGGGGTGGGGGTTCTTCAAAATGCCACAAAATGTCACATAGGGGAGGGGGGTGTTAGAAAAACGACAAAAAAAGTATCACATATTATTTGAACAGCCCCATTCAACATTAAAAAACTTTAAATTTAATTCATTACTAACTAAAAAATCAACACTTTTAAAAAAAGATTCTGATCCTGATATTAACTTTTATAATAATAATGATCAAATAAAAAATATTAACCCATCATATTATAATGTAAATTCAAAAAATATCATTGAAGGAATGGGGTACGACTCGTTCTCAATCCTTCATGTTGATATTGAGAGTCTTCAAAAAAATTTTGATTGTTTAAAACAATTTTTATATAAAATTAATATTAATTTTCAAATTATTTGTCTCAGCGAGACATGGTGTGATGTTAAAAATTTGCTGAACAATTATAATTACCATTTACCAAACTACAAAGTGATTCACCAAATTAAATTATCAAGCCAGGTAGGCGGGGGATTGTGTATTTTTATTAAAAACTCATTATTGTTTAAAGTTAAGTCAAATTTAAGTTCAACCACTAAGATTATGAGTCATTATGTAATGGACTAGTTAATATAACCTCAAAAAATCATTATCGTCTATGCTTTATACAGACCACCAAATGGATCAATTAAAGTGTTTGAAGATCGCATTAAAAGTGTAATTAAAAATAATTCGGTTTTAAGAAAATTTGTTTACCTGGTTGGTGACTTGAATCTCAATATTTTAGATTATGACACAAATAAAAACATTAGTGAATCTTAATATTTTAGATTATGACACAAATAAAAACATTAGACAATTATTCAATGTAATCTATGAAAATGACTACATTCCTGTCATCAATAAACCTACGCGCATTACTAGAAAAAGTGAAACTTCAATAGATCAAATTATCACCAATAATTACCTTAATACAAAAATAAAAACAGGAATATTTAAAATAGATATCTCTGATCATTTTCCCATTTTCTTTATTTCACAAAAATGTAATAAAAATGGTATTCAAAAAAAAAAAAAAAAAATAACAACAAGAATAATAAAGGACTCCTCAGTTTAACATTTTCATTACCTTTTATCATGTGTTAACTGGGATGGCCTATTCCTGAATCAAAACTCTGATAAGGCCTATGATATATTCATATCAGAGTATTAGAAAATAAGTTTCAAAATTGGTTAAAACAAAAACGCTACTAAACCCTTGGATTACTAAGGGTATTCTTAAATCTTCCAAAAAAAACAACAACAACTAAATAGCAAATTTCTTAAAAAAAAAAAGCATTCGTAATGAAACTAATTATTAAAACTACAAACGACTCTTTGAGTCAATTGTAAAAAAATCAAAAAAATATTACAGTATCGTCCATAATTATTTTCGTTGCAGTCCATAATTATTTTCGTCCATTATTACACACGGTCGTTTGCAAGAGGAAAGTTATTATACGCATGCGCAGTGTAATATTTATTTATTTAAGAATTTTTAAAATGGCTACGGTAACAGCATTATAAAAACTAATCATTGACAACGAGTAGTTAGTTCAATTTTAGATAATTAGATGGGTTTTTAACTAGTTTTTTTCATAAAATTATTTTGAAAATAACTTGCAGCTGTACGAAGAAATTTTTCAAATAAAATACAAGACCTCTGATTGTGAATAATATCTACTTTTAGCTAAAGCATTATTAGTGTTTTTGTTTACAATTTTTAAACCTTTTTTAAAATATTTTTGAGCGTAGAAACTTTTTAATTTAAAATTGTTTAGCAAGATGAACCCTTTATCTTTTTTGTATTTTTTGCTTATATGAGGATTCAATTTTTTTTGCAGGGTTAAAAGAAAATCTTAATAATTAAACTTTTGTAACCTGTTGCTATGGTACTCTTTTCTGATGTGGTTATATATATATATATATATATATATATATATATATATATATATATATATATATATATATATATATATATATATATATGTATATATATATATATATATATATATATTTTTTTTTGTTAAACCTTCTGAAACACTTATTTTTTTTTTTTTTTGTTAAACCTTCGACAAATAGAGTGCTCAATATTCTTAAAGAAGAGAGCATGATATTGTTATATGTTAGTAACATATTATTTTTATATGTTAGTAACATAATATATATATTTATATATATATATATATATATGTATATATATATATATATATATATATATATATATATATATATTCATAATTTATATACATAAAATATATATATATTTTATATATATATACATAATTTATATACATAGAATATATATATATTTTATATATATATACATAATTTATATACATAGAATATATATATATATATATATATATATATATATATATATATATACATAATTTATATACATAGAATATATATATATATATATATATATATACATAATTTATATACATAGAATATATATATATATATATATATATATATATATATATATATATATATATATATATATATATATATATATATATATATATATATATATTTATCTAACTTCTTCAACTTTAAGTTTTAGCATTGCTGGATCATCAGGAAGAGTTACTAAATCTCAAAAAAAATTCAATTTATAGAAAAAATTATTTTACAGGAAGTTATAAATTATTATAACTAAAAATAAAAATAATTTTTTTTTTTTTAATTACTATATTTTTTTGGTTAACGGGAAGTTACAGAAAGTAATTATTAAATAAATTTCTTTGGAATGGGGATAATTTAATTTGGTCATATGTTTTTTTAATTTTTTAAGAGGAATTTATTTTCATGTTTACATTTAGAAATTAATTCAGATTTTTAATTTAATAAATTTTCCTGATTTAAATGAGTAATTATTTCAAATTTTTCTTGCAAACATAGCATATATTTATTGGAAATGTTTTTATTTAGCAGGGCATTTAATATTGCTCTGTTCTTTAAGAACAATGAACACTCTATTTGTAAAATACACTAACATAACTCACACACACACACACACACACACACACACACACACACACACACACACACACACACACACACACACACACAGATATTATACACACAGAAAAATATTTCTTTGATTAAATTTTTTTTGCCCGGATTATATTTTCGGCGTTTGTTTAAAAGTGATATTAGAACTATTTTCATTTACTCTTACTCCACCCGGGATAAAAAACCCAGTTCAATTACATTTTGGCTTTAGAAATCTAAAAAAATAGCAACATTCGCAAAATAAAATATGATTCGAAAAAACTTGAATCTTTTTATTCAACTCAATTAAAGCAACACTTGATTCGCGAATTGAATCGAAGCGATTCGCAAGACCCTAATATATATATACATACACATACATATATTATATATTTATGCACTCTTATTTATGGTCAAAATTTTGAATGTTATTATTCCAGGCTTTCGATTTGGTCAATAACGTCAAATAAATCAACTGTATTGCCTGCATCTAAACAATACCATTGGTTATGTTTTTGATTTTATCATGAATATATTTTTTATATGAATATATTTTGAATATTTTTTACATGAAGACTGAAGGAATGAAAAATGTATTTAATGCATAAAAGATATTTATATTTTTATTTGAATTATATTTTGATCTTTTATTTTGTGTTGAAATACATGCAACAACCAACATTTTAATGAGAGAATTTGTATTGTTACTTGCTAATGAATCTTCATATAATAAATGTTCTTAGCATTGAGGACATATTGCTTTACTAATTGGCTTGAACTTAATATTTTCTACAATACAAAAAAAGCAGAAAAGATGCTTGCATTTTTTAAAAGTTAAAGGTTGTTTTGGAATTTTACCGCATATATTACATAAGTAATGTTGCAAATGTGGATTTAACTCATTATTTAGCTCTGATATATTTATGTCTTCATCTTGTATTATGGCTATTACTTCTTTTATGGTAGTGAACATTGCAAATGTCCACACCTTTGAATCATTTTTTTGGCGGCCACTACATCTTGCTTTATTTCTAGATTATTATTTAGAAACTACTAAACCTTTTCTAAGCTTTTTTACTGATTGGTAAGTAAAAGTCAACACAGAGTGGTTTCCACTTAGTACAGAGACCAAGGGCAGTTGATGTTTTTCTTTAAAGCGCATTGTTTATGGTACAATAACATTTTTTACACATTTTTGAAGGATGGACAATTTCCAAATCTGTCATTTCAACATGAAACAGCTTCTCTAATTTTACTTTAAGAATTTCTCCTATAAAATAATGCTTTTTACTAAGTAACTGTCCACAAACTCTGCAAATGTGTTTAATATTTTTGTAGTGAAGTTCCATTTTATTTAATATTAGACTATTTAACAAATGGTATATATACATATACAATTATAAAATTTTTTTTTACAAATCCTAGTAATTCATCCATATTTATTAACCAATTCCTATATATTTATTCTCTTTTCGAGATCTCTTTCTCTATTTCTCTTTATATATATATATATATATATATATATATATATATATATATATATATATATATATATATATATATATATATATATATATATATATATATATATATATATACATCGGAAAGGAGTACCGTAGCAACAGGTTTCAAAAAGTTAGCGATTAAGACTTTATTTTAACCCGGCAAAAAAAATTGAATCCTCATATAAGCAAAAAATGTAAAAAAGATAAAAGGCTCATCTTGCTGAATAAATAAAAATTTTAAAATTTCTACGCTTAAAATTTTTTTAAAAAAGGATTAAAGATTATAAACAAAACAGTAAAAGTTGCTTTAGCTGAAAGTAGATTTTATTCACATTCAGAGGTCTTGTATTTTATTTAAAACATTTTTTATCAAAGCTGCAAGTTATTTTCACAATAATTTCATTCAAAAAAATAGTTAAAAGCCTAATTATTTATCTAAAATTAAACAAGTTACTCGTTGTCAATGATAAGTTTTTAAAAACGTTGCATCCGTAGCCATTATTAAAATTCTAAATTATTTTTAACTCCACTGCGCTTGCGTATAATAACTTATTTCTTAAGTCTAAACGACCGTGTACAACATATCTTCGATCACTTAAAGCTGGTCTTAAATCTTGTTCGATCCACTCGTTCATGCTAGCTGTATTAAAGGCCCCACCTTTATTTTAAAACCAATACATCCCGTAACTGAAATGGCGCATATTAAGCTAATATTCCTTCCTCTCTGTGTGGGGACTGTAATAAATGGGGTACTTCCCAACAATGCATATCCATAATGTCGTGAATCGTGCAAATTAAAACCGGTTTCATCAATATAAATCAGATCAAAATTTTGCAGAAAAGAAACATGATTGCAAAACGTGAACCTTGTTGCTATTATATGAGCTGAATTTCTCGCAACAACGACCGATTTAAGCCTTTTACGGGTATATGCCATTTGTTTCAATTCTCTTTTAATTGTAGTTGTCGAGCATTTATGTTCTTCGGGCATTAATTCTGCAATGTCAATCGTAGTTAATGCACTATTTGCATTAATTAATAATTCAATTTCTCTCTTTCTTTCAATATTATCTCGTGCCGCTCTGCCACGTTTTTTAGGCACTGTATTTTAATCTTGTTCACGCTTTCGTATCCAGTTTTGAATTGTCCTAATTGAAAGACCTGTTGCATTTGCAATAGATCGATTTGATTCGTTGCTATTCATCATTCTTTTTATTGTAGAAATATTTTCTTCGGTTGCAGTTTTGTTTTTTGTTTGTTCTTCTGTTTCGACATTTGAATGATTGATGTTTGTATTGTTTTCGTTTGTCATTATATATTTCGTGATAAAAATACTTTAGTATTTTTCGCGTCCACGATTTATTTCGTAATAAAAATACTAAAGTATTTTTATTACGAAAAAAATTGTGGACGCGTCGAAAATAATTTTGGACGCGACGAAAATAATTATGGACTGCAATGAAAATAATGATAGACTGCAACGAAAATAATTATGGACGCGACGAAAATAATTGTGGACAATACTGTATCATTGAGATCAATTAAAAAAACACTCGAATAATCCTCAAAATACTTGGCGTATTATTAAGGATGTCATTGGTAAAAATAATTCTGTCAGAAATACTATTTCAGAATTACTCAAACTTAATAATAACTACGTTTTAAAGAAACAACTAGTGACTGAAACACTCAATGAATTTTTTGTAAATGTTGGTCCTTCATTAGCATCAAAAATTGAATCTTCACAAACCAGCTTTGATGCATACTTGGTTTCTAATAACACTAATATTATGTCTAATGAAAAACTTACTGAAGAAGAATTATCAGTCGCGGCTTCTTTAATCAAGCCCAAAAAAAGTTGTTGACAATATAAGTAGTATCATCATTATCAATTCAATAAAACTCATAACAATCCCACTCTTGTATATATTTAATTTATCTTTAAAAGAGGGATTTTTTCCAGAAAAGTTAAAAATCGCTAGAGTTGTCCCAGTTTTAAGATCAGGTGATCCTTATGACGTTACTAATTTTAGGCCGATCTCAATTCTTACATGTTTTTCAAAAATTCTGGAACGAATTACGTATAATAGACTCTACACTTTCTAAAGCAAAAATAATATTTCGTACAATAAACAATTTGGTTTTCAACTAGGATCCCTCTCATTTCTAGTTTATATTAATGATTTAAATAATTTTTCTAATATCCTCAACTCAATTTTATTTGCCGATGATACTAATTTGTTTTATTCCAATGAAGATAATAATATTTTATTTTTAATAGTAAACAAAGAACTTGATAAACTAAGCCAATGGTTTAAATCCAATAAACTATCCCTAAATAATAATAAAACCAAATACACATTATTCCATCATGCTTCTTAAAAAAAAAATATTCCATGGAAACTGCTGAATCTTTTTATTTATAATAATTTAATAAAAAGGGAAATATCGTTAAAATTCTTGGGCGTAATTCTAGATGAAAATATTAATTGGAGAGAACATAAAAATGTAATTGAGAATAAAATTTCAAAAAATATTGGTATACTGTGTAAAGCTAAACAGTTTTTAAACCAAACTTGTTTGTAATACATATACTTTTCATTTATAAATTGTTACATAAACTATGCAAATATTGCTTGGTGCAGCATCAACGTTACAAAAATAAACAAACTTCTCTGCAAACAAAAACATGCTTTTAGGATTATAACAAACGAAGGTCGACTCTCTCATACAAAAATACATTTTAGTAAACTTAATATACTAAATGTTTTCAAAACAAATCTTTATCAAGTTCTTATTGTTTAAACGATAAAAAAACGGCAACGCCGTTATTTTACTCAATATTAAAAAAAAAATCATATATACAGTACAAGATTCTCAAAAAATAACTTTCGTCAATCCAAAATCTATTATTCAGCCACTAAATACTCAATTACAAATCGAGGACCTAAATTATGGAATAAACTTTTAAATGATGATCTTAAAACACTCTCTTCGCTTAGCCAATTTAAAACAAAACTTAGGCAATCTCTTCTACTAATCGACAATGAATTAAATTTCTTCTAAGGCGTTAAATAAGAGTACTCTTATGATCTGATTTATATAACTATGAATATATTTATTAATTTTATATATACACATATAAACAAAAATTCTATTGTAAATTTTTACACGATTTAATTTTATCATTTGTTTATTACCGAGGATGTAAAAAAGTTTATACTATATATTCTTGAAATCTTATGTAAACAGTACTCCTAATTGTTTGCCATGTATTTACTTGTGAGTGTGTGCATTCACTTTTTATTTTTGTTATATATATATATATATATATATATATATATATATATATATATATATATATATATATATATATATATATATATATATATATATATATATATATATATATATATATATATATATATATATATATCATATTGCATTAAAAAACAATTTTTTTTTCTTAATTATTCTCAATCTAATAAAAGAAATTTAAAAAAAAAAAAAAGAAATATGAGGATAAAATATAAAATAAATTTTTTTTTTTTTTAACTTTTTTTTATTCACTATTTTCTTTCTTTCTTTCTTTATTTAAAATATAACTTTTAAGAAAGTTTAATTAATATTTAAAAGATTTTGTATTATCTTTCACGGATTTTAAAAGCTATGCTAAGTATGTTATATACTACGGGGGTTAGTGATAAGACAACTCTAGTCTTCTTTTTGCTACTGTCATGTAAATTTTTATTTATTTACTTAGTTATTGTAATTATTTTCAAACGGCAAAATATATATATATATATATATATATATATATATATATATATATATATATATATATATATATATATATATATGCATATATACATAAAAATCATCTGGCCGTAACCGATTTTTTCAACAAAAACTTACGTACCAGCATCGACCGAACATGTTCAAGTAACGAATCAAGTGAAAAAGATGCCAATGAATATGATAACGCAAACGAATCCGAAGAACTTATTTTTAACATTATTTTTGAAGAAGATAATGATTCAGATTCTGATTATAAAGACAATGATTATCTTCAGAGATTGAATCGCAGCGACATATTTAATGATATAGAGAAAACTGCTCACGAAAGCAGTAACAAGACATTTCGAGATGACATCAAGTCTGTATTAAGTAATTCACGTAAACTGATTAAATTTTTTCATCTGTCAAGCATTCGTAGCTCTATATTGCAAAAGCATTTTTTCGAACAGGAAAATAAAAATCTGATGCTAAAACATGACATTAAAACTCGGTGGAACTCTTTGGTTTCCATGATTGAAAGGTTGGTAATATTAAAACCAGGTAGAAAAAAAGCAGTTTGGTCATTAGGACAAATAGTTTTTATGAGGAAGTCAATTTTGAAGTTTTAGAAGATATTTTAAAAGTATTAAAACTTATTAAATTGGCTATTAAGGAGCTGAGTAAGGGTAATTCAACTATTTTGACCAGTGAAGGTGTTCACATGTTTTTGTTCAAAAATCTTTCTGAACAAACGTCTAACTTAAAAGTAGTGATGCTAGATTCTCTCAAAAAGCGGTACTATGAGCGACGCAACAAAGATTTAGTGTAACTAATGAGATATTTTCAAAACCCTTATTCAAATACGTCACAAATTAATGGTAGCCTCAAATATTCATCAAAGACAGCAATTATTCAATATGAAAAAAGTATAGTGAAACACAATTTTACCAAAGTATTGGATAGTGTAAATGTCAAACCATCTGGTGAAGAAGTTGGTAAAGAAGCCAATAAAAACCTTAAGACACAGTTACAATAATTCCTAACAAAGACGATTTCTTTCCAACCCAAGATTGTTCTGGTCCATTTTCAGAGGTATTAAGGGAGTTTAAGCTGTTTGAAGCAAGTGGAGTTCGAGCATCGAATTTAAATAAGTTTGATACTGCTCTCAATACAACTCAGTTCTTGTCAAGATCCACCGATTAAATTTATTTGGTTGCTGGTAACTTTTTGACTAAGCTTCAAAGCCAAACAAATTTTGATATATCAAATGCATTAATGTTTTTAAAATACTATTTTTTGGAACGTTAAATTAGTTTATTACTACTTGATAAAATATTTTTAACATTTTAAGAAATACATTTAATTTTTAGATGTTAAAAATTAAATTAATATAGAAAAAGAAAAATGTGTATATTTTGTTTTTCTATCTTAATTTTTCTTTTCATAAAGTTTTCTAAGGATTTAGCTAAATTTTTTAAATGTTTTTTATAAATACCATGCAACACCAGTTTATACAGGTATTGAACTATTTTGAGTACCAAAAACCGGTATTATAATATAGACTAGGAGGAGAAATGGATTCATTGCTGAAGCTAAAAAAGATGGTTTGAAAAAAGAAACTAGCTTATCTAACCGCTGACCAAGAAATTTTATGGTCAAGCTCAACAGAAGAAAACCGGAGAACTGAAAAAAGCTTGAATGAAGGAAATCTGCTTGAAACATTCAAAAGTCAAAGAGAAACTGAAAATCAGAAAGAAATCTGGTTGACCGTCTTTAGAAGTAGATTAACGTCTTCTTTTGAAGGCGATTATTAATATTGCTGTCCATGGTTTGTCCGCTCATGAAAGAAGTTGGTCAGAGGTTCTCCGCGTAATATAATTTATAAAATAAATCCCATTTTCTGTTGAGTAGTTGATTATATCCAAATATATCCTTTTATTATTTAGAGCATTAAAACCCTCTACGAATCGGCATCCGAGATGATCAAAACTAGATTTGCAATCAGCAAGAGCGCCCTCTATAATCGCCTACTTCTAAGAAGTTATGGGAGATCAGAAGGTAAAAGACACGTCATAACAGTTCCTACTAGATTGATCAGAGTTCAGAATCTCATTTAAAACATGCTTTTGCAGTTCAACTATAATATATTTTAAAGAAATTTGTTCTATTTAGGGACCAGATGAAGTTGCCAAGACGACTAGGCCAGAATGGCGATTGGAATCACAGCAGCCAAAAAAAGTGTTGTTCTTGATGCATTTGGAGTACCAGGTAACTCTCCATTTCTTGAAGAATAACCTCGACGCTCTTTTCATCATGACGAATGCTCTGGGCTGCAGTGCATTCTACCGAGCTGAGAAACAAATGGCACCTCTAAGTAGAGAAATATCTGGGGGTGATTCTTCCACACAAGCAATACGGAACTGATCTTGATTCTCAAGTTAATTACAAATATTCATTGACGAAAATTAATTCGTAATGTATAAAATAATTTTTAACCTATAATAATCAATAAATTTTTTAAATCTGGCAGGACAATAGATGAAGATTTAGAAAAAAAGAACTTTGGTTTTGCTGGACCGGCTTTAGCAGATATTTGGTCTGACCTAAAAGTTATCGGTTATCCAATTGTTGTAGAGTATATTAATCCAGAACAATCAGAGCTAAGGTCAAGGAACCTTTTATAACAAGATCAACGTTAGATTGCTCATCATCTTCGTACGAAACAATATATTACCCCAAATTGTGAAATGCAAATATCGTTCTTGTTGGCGCACTATAAACAAGCTCTTACTTTACTCTATGTAGAGCACAATTTTTTCTGTTACCTGTCCCAGTCAACCAAACGAGAAATGGTCACAAAGCAATTGATATTTCAGGAGCCAAAGAGTTGTTTCCATCATCCCTGTTTATGCTTATTGTATTAAACATTAAAGGATCTTTCCTCGACCGTCCGAAGGATTTCCAATTCTTCCCTATGATGCGTTATGACCATCAGTTTAGTCTAGTCTAGCTAATAGAATCTGTAAAAAGTGCATTATTTACTTTTCCATTCAAGCTATGTTGAAAATGCACGTTTCTATCCATTCTTCCGCTTTAACACTATCAAACATCCTATCAAACGGGTCCGACCAATACGCATCGCTGCCAAGCGTCAGACAAAATTTATGACAGTTGTCATCTGCATAAGAATTTGAAAACTGTTGAATGGTTAGACGAAAATGAGGTTGACGCAACGGATCTGATTGTACTTCATGAGTATAACGTTTTAGTTTGCGGAGAGCATTCACACACCTATTGTTTTAACTGAAAATTACTCAAACAACCCATGAGAAGATGATGATTGAGTGCATTTATATTAAAGAATAAAATTATCTTTGTTTGATTAGTTTGTTTATTTTTTGAAAAAATATCAATTGTTTTATAATATAGTTTGCTAAGATCTACTACAATATAAGCGCATAATTTAACCGGAAAAAAAATCAATGGTGTTTACAAATATTTTAAATGTTAATTTAGGGTGAGGGTAAGGGGTTAGGATACAAAAAGTGACCTTATAAGGTAGGGGAAGAGGTGAGTAAGCTAAAATTGACAGATTGATGTAGGAGGTAAGGGGGGGGGGGGAAAGGTTGAAAAATTGAAAAAAATCACTCATTTCATTTAAGGACAGCCTCTTATTATGATTCTAAAAAATGTCAATGTCATTTTTGTTTGCCAACTAACAAATTGTTAGTTTGCAAACAAAAACAAAGCTTACTCGTTTCGACATTATTATTCAAACTCTTTTTGAGTAAGCAGGCTGAAGTTTTTTTGGCATATGACCCAAATCACACGTGCACATAACAAAACAGTTACGTCATATTGGAAAAAAGTTTACACTGAAATATTTTAAAAAATTGATCCAAGAACTATATAAAGTATAAAAAATAGATAAAATATTTGTATTTCTATTTTAATAGAATTGCTTGGCTATTTTCTATATACAACAAAATAATCCGAGAATATATTACAAATGATACGAATAAGTTACATTGGGCTATAAAAAAGATAATTATATAATATTTTTTTTAAATAACAATAAAATTTCGAAAAGTAATTTATTCTATATTTTGTATTTAACCTTAATTGAAATTAAACATATAATGAAAAAATAGATAACGTACATTTGATTAGATGAGTCAAATAATTAATTAAATGAGTCAAATTCAAAAATAATGCGTTAAATAAAGTTTAAAAAAGATATTTTGTTTCTGGAAATTAAGATTTAAAGAAAAATGTTTTTATGCCAAAGGTGAGATAAATGGAGTGGGAAGTAGAATAAAGTGTTCACAACTTCAACTAAAATACAGAGCTAAAGTTTTTTTATAATTTGCCATACTTTATATTAGTATAAATCTACAGAAAAAAAGAGGGAAAAAAAGAGGGATCCCACTTCCTCGCAAATAGTTTTCCGAATAATTATGGCTATATATTTTATAAACCTTTGTTTATAAATATATATATTATTATATTATTATTATTATTATATATTATATATTATTATATATATTATATTATTATATATATTATTATATTATTATTATATATATATTATTTTCCATGCATTTGAGAATTTTGACAAGGATATATATGAATAATAACTTGTTTTTTAAAACAATTCTTAAGGATCTAGAATAGTCAACATATGTACAAAAAGAACTTCTTGATGCCATTTTTTAGTTTAGATTTAGTTTAATGAATGGATTTTTGAATGAATAAACTTTTAATGACATGTCTTTTATGACATGCGCTTTTAAAAGTCCTTGGTAACATTGTTAGAGAAAGAATGAAATAAAAGACTCCATGTCAAAATCAACTTTTTTTTTTGATTGACATTTTTATATTTTTAACAACTGTTTTTAAAATTATAATTAAGTAACGCATCAAAAATTATCGTTTAATGAATGAAATAATTAATGAAAAAAGGTCATGTATTTATAAGTAATCTCACCATTACGACTGAGGAGCATACAGTCGTTTTTCTATTGTAAATATTACTTTTATCTTTTCTTTAGTAAACTGTGTACCCATTTTTTGTATCCACTCTTCAAATAGTACGCTATTCATCCAGCTTTCATTTTGATTTCTGTATCTGAAAGGTAAGTGCTTAAATTCTTTGAAGCAGCAAGGCGATTTTGATTTACCTATTACAAACATAAAATTCTTATCACTAACTACATTTGCTGCGGCTATCCCAGTAAGACGAATTTTACTATGCTTTCCCCGTATGCAAGCATCATATCAAAGATCTAGTGACTTGCATGCAAAAAATAACCAAAATTCATCTGCATTATAAATATCATCAAGTTTATACCTAAATAAAATTGTAAGGAGAGTTGTTTCCATCCATTGTGTGGTCATTTTAGGTGTACAAGATTTAGCCTTTTCACAAAACGTTTTGAAAGAAACGTTATATCTCTTTTTTCAACAGTCTAGCCAACATCAGACGCTTGAAATAATTTGGTATTATTCTTTTTATTGATTTCGCTGGCTTTTTTTTAGATTTAATGCCAATACTGTTCGGTTTTTACTTTTCACATTTATAAGCCATCTAAAAACAAGATTATCTCATTTTGAAACGGAAGGCTGAAAAAGTGCAAAATAGTTGCATAAACTGCGAACTGGCGTAAGGGCACCAAAAGAATTTGCAATCTTTGGCATTAGTGCGAACTGGCTTAAATACAAACTGGCATGATTGTGAAGCAGTTACAAAAGTTGAAATAAGTGCGAATTGGCTTAAGTGCGCCGAATAAATAAATTGCAAACATTAAATTAAGCGCGAATTGGCATTTTGCACTTATGCCAATTTGCCAGTTCACGTTTGCAAATGTCTACAAACTCTTTTTAGCGACTTATGCCAGTTTGCATTTATAGCAATTTGCACTTATGCCAATGTTTGCAAATTCTATTAGCGCACTTATTCAGTTTGCACATATGCCAGTTTTTGCAACTGCTTTGCAGATTTGCTTGTTTGCACTTATGCAAGTTCGCACTTACGCTAGTTCAGACTTACACCATTCGCACTTTTCCAGTTAGCACTTATGAAATTCACACTTATTCTGTTGTCCCATTTAAAATTGTTCCTTTTTTTACATCTCATCCGTTGGAACTTACTCCCTAGTGTCTTCAAGAATTCGAATTTTTTCATTTATTTTTGATCCATATTGAAAGCGTATTTTTTAGAATGCCAGTTTTAATAGAGATCTGAGACTTTGACAATTCTTTTCAAATTTCCCTTAAAGCAGCGTTCTTTTCTTTAATTGATTTTATGGTAATTTTTCTCTTTACCGCAACAGTAGCTATTGTAAAATTTTTATTAAATTATACCAACGCGCTTTAATGTAACTTAAAATAGACGTCTTTGAACGGAAAGGTAACAAACGCCATCTGTACGGTTTTTTAGAAAATGGTTTTTTTTCTGTTTATTTTTAACTAAATTTAGTTATTGGAGAAATCTTGAATATAATTATCAAATTTATGCATTAGTAAAAACCTGCTTTAACTATAGAGTTATCAATAAGCAGGAAAAGATTAAGAAAAAAAGTGAAATGCTGTGTCCGGTATTCTGTAATGTACAGCAGAAAAAATTTTGTATAATTTTTTGCAATCACCTCTAACAAATGTCTATGCAAAAAAGGGCTCTTTTACCGAACTTTCAATGCTTTCTTGTAAATTTAATGAAAAGGTAATCTAGCCTGTCTCTGAGTCCGATTATACCTTACCAGGTCTATCAACTTGTCCACTTTCTGCCTGGCTGAACACCAAACTTTTTGGAGTTAACATAAAGACTTTCTCTTGAGCCCTTTTTCTTCTTTTCAGTCAAGGCCTCCATAAATTGGGATATACACATCTACCAGTAGTTAGTTCTAGAGATACACATCTTCCAGTATAAAGTGGCAGATGTGTATTTCTAGCATATGTATCCTGCAGAGAAACCGTAAAAATAGAATGTTGAAATTGGAGCCAAGGATAGCAATAGTTTACTCCAGTATTGGATGGTTTAATGACGCAGCAAACAGCAAATATTTGATCTACGATTCAAAGTACTTTTGCAGATTCAAAATGACTTCAGCTTGCTCAATATCCGTAGAGCTTGTTGACTGAACAACAACTAGCATTTTGTCATCAGAATCATCCATTTCGGGCGATGTGACACTGACTGCTCTCTTTTCTACAGCAATAGTTATGTTAAAATCTTTTCAATCTGTTTGAGTTGCTTGCTATGAAAATGAAAATGAACACAGAAATCCTTTCCGTTTAGAGTATTTATAGTCTCTTGCTGGAGCTTGTCAATTAATACCTTAATTTTTTTGAACCTCTTTCTATGACTGCACTTCTTGACAGATTAATATCTTCTAGATTTACACCAGCTTTATAACAGATTGTAGCTACTAATGAAGTTTGTAGGCGTATACCTGCATAGGGTTGAAACTGAAGCAATACAGTAAAGCAAATCTTGAATATCTTATGAATCACTTATCATCTTAGAATTATTTTATAATAGACTTATATTATAACGACTGAATATATCAGCAAAATCTTCATTACCTAAAGAATCCAAAATAACTTCAGATCCACAATCAGGTCAAAATTTATGAAAAGAACCTTAAAGTTTATTGGGTTTTAATGCATTTATTTTCATTTTGTCTTTAACTCTTGTCTCGTCCATTCTCTTGAACCAAAATACTTATTCCCCACTGACTTCTAAAATGCACGATGAAACTCTTATGTAATATATAGTTTATAAAAAACTCCTGCAATTTTCCAAACATCTATTACAGCAGAAGCAACACATCTCTGTTCAGGGTTCTCACAGGAACTCTGCAGATTACATCCCTGTTCATACTTCTGAGGGCAGGCTATGATCTACTTAGTGAATCGAAATCTTATTGATCTTAAAGATAAAAAATTGTTTTTTATTATTATTATTTGTTCTTATAAAATATTTACTTCAATGTCTTTCATTTTTTGACACAAAGAGTTGTTGTGTTATCTGTATTGTATGAAAAGGTTGTTGTTAAGAACATTCAAATACTTTATCATTTTATTATGTGATAAATTTATATTTAGAATTTATTTATTTTACTTAGGAGATTTGAGAAACTTTTTGAATTAAAAGTTTTAATGTTAGTGTATACTGTTAATCCACTTTTTAATAATATCAGTGTATACTATTAATCCAATTTTTATTAATATCATTGTATACTATTATTCCACTTTTTATTAATATCAGTGTGTACTATTATTCCACTTTTTATTAATATCAGTGTATACTATTAATCCACTTTTTATTAATATTAGTGTATACTATTAATCTACTTTTTATTAATATAAGTAATAAAAATAGGAATAATAGTTTTAATGTTAGTGCATACTCTAAAATAAATAAAACTCTAAAATAAACAATAGGTACATTAAATATCTCCCAAAACTAATTATTAAAATTAATTACATTTTATATGTTATATTAAATGATATCTCTTTGAAAATTTCACGTAAAATATATATAGTGTTGATATATATATATATATATATATATATATATATATATATATATATATATATATATAATATATATATATATATATATATATATATATATATATATATATATATATATATATATATATATATATATATGTTTATATATATATATTAAAGATATTACATTAAATTTTTTTACCTAAATTAGTTCATACGAAAAAATACAGTTTTGAATTATTACTTTGACGAGTCAAAACAAAATATTAAACAATAAACACAACATATCAGAGTATTAAAAGTACCAGTGAACCAGAGCATTCTAGATAGTCGGTAATAGACCTCTTAGATCAACTGTTTTCTACTCATTCTTAATACATTGACTTTTCAAATCCTAAAAAATGTTGAAAAAAATTAAATAGTCTGCATCTAGAAAAAAGGCAAAATCTTTTTATTTAATGAAAATTTAAAAGTTTTAGCTTTTACACAGCGCAAAAGTATTTTTTAGTGTTACATATAAACTCAGTGGATAACAGAGAATGGGAAAGACATGCGTGCAAAACTTTTATAATGGACACCCTATTTAGCATTTAACTGTTTTAAAGCTTAAAAAATATTTGTCCAACTAGTTTCTTTTCTTAAACATTGAAGTATAGTTAAGTTATGGGGTTTTTTGAACAGCCGTGACACCTAAAATCAATAGTCTTATATATGAGCTCTTTTTCCTAACAAGTTTAATCAGTTATGTAATACATATTGTGCACTAAAAAATTAAGTTATTTTAATGGGCTATGTAATCAGGTTTTCTTCATTGTAATTTTATAGTTTCTTCAGAACTTTTATTGTTAGTTACGTTAACGGAGTTTAAATACTTATATATATATATATATATATATATATATATATATATATATATATATATATATATATATATATATATATATATATATATATATATATATATATATATATAAATATATAAATATATACACACACATATATATATGTAAATATATATATATATATATATATATATATATATATATATATATATATATATATATGTATATATATATATATATATGTATATATATATATATATATATATATATATATATATATATATATATATAAATATATAAATATATACACACACATATATATATGTAAATATATATATATATATATATATATATATATATGTATATATATATATATATATATATATGTATATATATATATATATATATATATATATATATATATATATATATATGTATGCATATGCACACACACACACGAACACACACATATATATATATATATATATATATATATATATATATATATATATATATATATGTATATATATATATATATATATATATATGTATATATATATATATATATATATATATGTATGCATATGCACACACACACACGAACACACACATATATATATATATATATATATATATGTATATATATATATATATATATATATGTATATATATATATATATATATATATATATATATATGTATGCATATGCACACACACACACGAACACACACATATATATATATATATATATATATATATATATATATATATATATATATATATATATATATATATATATATATATATATATATAAATATATATATATACACATACATATATATATATATATATGTATATATATATATATATATATATATATATTTATATATATATATATATATATATATATATATATATATATATATAAATATATAAATATATACACATACATATATATATATATATATATATATATATATATATATATATATATGTATATATATATATATATATATATATATGTATATATATATATATATATAGGGGAGACCGGGGAGAAGTGGGACACGAAATTTTTTTTTCAGGGTAATTGCAATATCTTTTTTATTTGATGTATGAACTGAACCAAACTAGTCTTAACAAACAAAGCAGTTTTTGGGGCACCGAATCCACCCCCTAAGATTGACAGAATGTTTTAATAAAGTATATATTTCTTGGTTTAAAAGGAACCCTGCTATTGGGGTAAAGTGGGACAAGTGTGGGAGAAGTGGGACAAGTGTGCGGGACAAGCGGGACATTTGGGGGAGATGTGGGACTATATGAAAACAACTCCAAATCTAGTTAAATATTAATTTGAGCAAACTTTGATTTTAAAGTTAAGTTTAGTTTAAATAAAACGCGGCAGTGGAGTAATGGTAGAGCGCTTGGCTTGTAAGAGAGAGGTTTGACTCCCACCACGTCCGGGGTGGCCACATAAAATTTTTATAAGAAAACGAGGATATTAGAGGATTCTAGAGGAGATTTTGCATTTAATTTAGAGGACTATCTCGCAAAACTACAAAATTTTGAATAAAAATAGAGGATTTTTTATACAGGTTTAACGTCCATGTTTCCACATAACTGGGGTTTGGACATGTTAGATGACACGGATTCGCTAAAAATAATTTTTTACGACCCAATCCTTATTTTAGATGTTACCCAGTTTTGCAGACCATGAATTTTGAACATTATACTACCATCAAGAAATAAAAAAGAGGAGTTAAAGAGGAGATTTGATCACATCTTTAACTTCTTAGAGGATAATAAAGGACTTTAGAGAAGGTTTTTTTTAAAAAAAAAGAACATTAGAGGATTTTAGAGGAGCTGTGGCCACCCTGACGTCTCTGGAAGTACCACGCTCAACTTAGTTTCTTCGCGCAGCGGGCCTTGTTCGTAAAGGTTCGTGTTTCCGAGTTAATGGGTTGAGAGAGGGTTGTAACCACAATAAAAAAAAGTATTTAAAAATGCGTAGCCTCCTCGACTGAAGTGGCCCCCTTGGAGAGATGAAAAATAGAAAAAAAAATTAAATTATCAATGCCTTTTTCAATCAAATTAAGATTACAATTTAAGAATTAAAATTTCTTTGTTAAAAAAAGAAAAAAGTTATTTTACATTTAAGATGCCAAAGTTCACTTGGAAAATGATTTCAGCTTTTGTTCTTGATGTTATTCCAGCAAGCGGTTGAGGCAGGACTGCTTTTATATCATCAATATTCACACTACGAATGTCATTAATTCTAGGTTTGACAAATTTAGAAGTTTTTTTATTCTGGCATTTCAGGAAGCTGACCTCAACATCAAAATTTGAGTCTATTTCTTTCTGCACTATGCCTACATAATAAGAAATGGTGTTTTTACTACAAACCTCGCAAAGAACATAATCACTGACACTCACATTTTGAATAACGCTAAAAGAAACTGTTTCCGATTCTTCTTCAAACTCTAGCGAGTAACAATTAGCAGAAACATCATTTGTTATTTTGTTGAAATCTACATCAAGGTCACTGATCGATTTCCGTAAAATGTTTTTCCTCACATTTTTGGATTTTAGAAGGACAATTTTTTTACCTTTTTGTTTGTTTAATACTTCATTTTTTATTCTTAAAATCTCTGGTGTTGATGTGGCTATCATACACTTTCCCTTTTTACGTCCACGTCTTAAAATCTTACGAGAAGGTGCCTGCAAAATATATATTATAGTATTATATAATTATAGAATTTAAAGAAAACCTAAACTAAGAATATTTAGTTTAAATTACCTTTGGATAACCTCGCACAATCTCAGGAGAAAATACAGTTAAGTTTTCTTTTACTGCTTCATGTTGCACACCCAAACCTGATATATCTGAAAGAATAGCACTTGTATTATATTTCTCGCATGAACCTTCGTTGCATGGTTCTTGAGGCACATCTCTATCTGTAACAACTGCTTCATGTTGCACATCAAAACCTGAGATATCTGAAGGAGTAGCAGTTGTAATCAATTTCTCACACGAGCCTTCACTGCATGGTTCTTGAGGCACATCTCTATCTGTTACAACTGATGGTAAAAAAATATCATCCCCATATACATGTCTATCATAAGGTCAAATTCCTGTCATGCGAAATCCTGACATAATATTTGTTGGTGTGGAAGATTTTTCCCATGCTTATCAAATGAGACTGGCCATCTCATAAATTGTAATGGCTTGCCCTGGATTGCTAAGCATCCAGCTATTGGCAGCTGCATTAAAATATATTTTCATTGGACCAAAAACAGACCTATCTAAAGGTTGTGTCTTATGTGAAGTATGTGGTGGCAAAGTCATCAAACAATTATGGTTCTCTTTTGCATATTCAAGTGACTGTAGTGAAAGGTGGCTTTCATGATTATCTATAATCAATAAAACTTTGAGATCGGTTGTTGGGCGAGCAAACTTAACAAAATGATTTAAAACATCTATAAATATTTCAGCATTCATCCATCCAGATTGATTGGCTAATCCAATAGAACCTTCTGGTGCTCCTCTCATTAGTGAGTTTCTTAATAATTTTCTTCGAAAAACAATAACAAGGGGTATTGCTACACCAGGTGCGGAGACAATGCAACACACTGTTACTAATTCACCTCTTTCTCAAGATGTTATTTGCCCAACTTGCTTCGATCCCTTTGATGCAATGACACGAGGAGTTTTTTGCACAGTAGTAAAACCTGTCTCATCAAGATTAAAAATTTTAAATGATGTTGCTTTAGACTCTGATATACCTTCTTGTAATTTGTTAAAGAAAATATCAATAGTATACCTGTTAACCAATCTCGACCAGCCTTTTTTAGCTCTATCCAATGCAAGGGACATTTTATTTTGTTTGCTTGAGCCATTTCAAAAGCTAGAGCTCTTACTTGAACTGGTGTAAGGCCATATAACAAATCAGAACATGACTTTAGATAAGTGCTCAGTGTTTCTTCTTTTGCAACAGAGAAAATCATAGAATGTTTATAATTTGGTTGAAGATTAGCAGCTGGGTATTGACACTTTTTTTTTATACACCTATGAAATGCAGACTTAGAAATGCCAGCCGAAAATGCTACTTCTTTAAGGCTTATCCCATTTTCCACTTCGGCTACAGCAACTTTCAAAATATTTTCTGAAACATGTGGAGATTCACTTTTTCTGTTATAAACTCTAGGCATGACCTGAAATTTAAAAGAAATTAGGTTTTATAAAAAATATTTATTTTTTATGGTATTAAGGTCACTGTTATTACTATATCTTATATCAGACTATTATTATTGATTAAAAAAACTTTTATGCATGCCTTTTGCTTTCCATATGCTTTCAAACTATTGATGTAAAAAGAATTCTAAATTTGCTCCAAACAATAATGATGAATCAAACCAAATTTATCTTTAAGGAAGATCTCTTTTTCCAAATTTTGTTTTAAATCAACTGAATAAGAACTAAAACTAAAATTAAATATTTCAATAAAGCGTCTCAATATTTTTATTTTGAAAACTATAAAAAATCGTAGCTAAAATATTCTAGAATTTTCCGCAATAAGATAACGCATAACTGTAAAGGAGAAGTGGGACAGCGGCTTTTTTCTTTGTCCCACTTCACCCCTATGTAGGGAAGACGAAGTAAAACTAAAGTACAGCCACACAGTTAAAGCTGAAATACAAATTTAATTATTAAATGTTAAATGATAAGTGCATTTCCCTGTAAAATAGAAAAAAAGTGCAACAACAGTCAAAAATAAATACATACATGAGTTACTAGACTGTCAGGAAAAGTACTTTTTTGGGGTACTTTCAAAAAAAAGGGTTTTCACCGCGCGCAGAGAGGGGAAATGGTGTCTACTAAAAAGAGCACATGAAATCTATACGTTTACATTAAATAACAGTAATTAGGCGCTGCTGCGAAATAAAATTATAGGGGTGTCCCACTTCTCCCGCGTCCCACTTCTCCCCACTCTCCCCTATATATATATATATATATATATATATATATATATATATATATATATATATATATATATATATATATATATATATATATATAAATATATACATATATACACACAGACATATATATATATATATATATATATATATATATATATATATACACACACACATATACATATATATATATATAATATATATATATATATATATATATATATATATATATATATATATATATATATATATATATATATATATAAACTACGTTAAAACATAACCAACAAAATAAAACGTAACTAACAATAAAAGTTCTAAAGAAACTATAAAATTACACCTAAGAAAATCTGATTACATAGCCCATTAAGATAATTTAATTTTTTAGTTTATATCTGAAAATTGGAATAGTAAAATGCATATCGAAATTGGACAAAACAATTTTATTCCAAAGATAGGGTGCTTTATATGTGATACATAACTGATTAAACTTGGTACGAAAAAAGAGCTCATATATAAAACTATTGATTCTTAGTGTATATTTATTTATTGGTGTCAAACAAAAGATATATATATATATATACATACATACATATATACATATATACCCGAAAATCAAATCGATCTTTTGAATCTTGGTCCACACTTTGTACCTTCCTTGAGTTCTATACCTTATATGGACATTATTACAACAACTGAATCGTCTGCCGTAAAACTCGAATATAACATAGAAGTTTAAAAAGCCCAAGTCTTAAGAAAAAATGTACTGAGAGAACTTAAAATGGGCAAAAAAATTATTCATAATCTAATAAAGATAGTTTTAAAAGCAATATTCAACGGATATGTACACAGAGCATACTCAATATGCAGCAAAAACCATTTAAAAAATGAAATAAATTTTTTAATTCAAATGTTTACTAAAAATGGGTACCATGAAAAAATGCTTAAAGATATTTCTTATCACGTTCGAAAAAAACGTTTAGCAAATAAGAATGAAATTCTATCAAACTCTAATAACCTTCCTACAATTTCTTTACCATGGATACCAATAATATCTCCCAGACTTAGAAGAATATTCAGAATAGCTGATTACAGAACTGTTTTTAAATCAAATGCTAACCTAAAAAAGGTATTAACGTCTAGAAATAAACCAAAATAACCACGCAACAGCCAACCTGGAACCTATTTGATTAAGTGCAAATTCTCTAAAGTGTATCTCGGTGAATCAATATAATATCAAAATACTAACCAGGGTTCAACAACACCAAAAATTTTTGACTGAAGGCACACTTGCTTTTATTTATTAATATTACTGCTGAATTTTTTTGTTTGATTGTTTATTTTTTTTAGGTGTCACTCCAATGACTACTTTTTAACTATATGAGTGATGCCTAACTTAATCTTGTAAAATTATAAAAATTTGTAATTTTCAATTTTTGGTTAAATAAACGGATATAAAAGGCAAGTTAAACCAGTCTGCATTAGCTTTGCATAAAGTAAATAGCAATGAGGATATTGAATGGGATAGGGCAGAAACACTTTAAGTTGAAGATAAAAAATTTGAAAGGAAAGTCCGTGAAGCCTTAGAGATACAAAAACATCAATGTTCTCCAATGTACGGCGGTATGAATTTGAACAATGGAGATATTGTTAAAACAAATTTTTGGACTTCATTTTTATCATACTTAAGTAAAAGATGCCATTATAAAGGTGACGTCGAAATTTAAAACATTTTTTTGTTGTTAATAAACGTCATAATTTTTGTATGGACAAATAAAGGTCATAATTATATTATATTATAAGCTGATGATGCCGGTGCCTATTATTCGGCAAAATTCTTCAAATAAATTATTTAGTATCGAGAGAACTCGTATTATCTGATGTTTTAAATTAGTTTATATATATACACGCACACACAGATATATATATATATATATATATATATATATATATATATATATATATATATATATATATATATATATATATATACATACAAGGAGTATCTTATGGTTCAACGTGTACAAAGTTCGGAACTGCGGAGTTCCTCAAAGCTCTTACTATGTAAGGGTCCAAGAACAGAGCCTTGAATATATCGTAAGCTTGAAAACCTTAATGACTGGTTTAAATCAAGCAAACTCTCTTTGAATATCAGTAAAACTAAGTACATTTTATTTAATCACCAATCTAAATCCGATAAAACAATAAAGTAAACAGAGTTTCGTTACTTAAAATCTTAGGAATAATATTTGATGAACGTCTTAATTGGAAAAAACATATTATGCTATTTGAAAAGAAAGTTTCTAAAACTATAAGAATTAAATAAAACTAAACACCTACTAAGTAAAAAATGTTTAATAGATTGGTATTACTCTTTGATCCATAGTTGCATTAGCTATTGCAATATTGCTTGGGCAAGTACGTGCCCTTCAGCATTGAAAAATATATATGTTAAACAAAAATAAGCCAGTAGAACTATATTTAATGTGCATAAATACGCCCACTCCAAGCTGTTACTCCGGGAAACTAAAGCTTTTAATGTCTATGAGTGTTTCAAAACTTGTTATTCATGTTTAAAAATGCTTCCAAAATCGATTAATAACCGATTTCTAAAAACTAATCATAAATACTTAAAGAGGTGCTCTATCCATAAATTTAATATACCTAAGTCAACTCTTAAAACATCTTATTACTCAATTTCATATAGAGGACCTCGTCTGTTGAACATTGTCCTTAATGAAAATATGAAAAGTATAACTTCAGTAAGTTGTTTAAAAACATAGTTAAACAGTATTTACATGAATTAACAGGCACAAACATATTTTTGTATTTTTAAATTAAAAAATCTTGTTATATTTCTCATTGCACGTATTTGTTTAATTTTTGCAGTTTATCGTATTCTTGTTGTGATTATGTATTAACTTGTTTTATATAAAGAGTATTTGTAAATTTATATAAAGAGAAACTTGCAAAAAATACTTTCCGCTTACTAAAAGAACTTGATGACAAGATTGTGTTTGTGAAGGTAATTTATTTACTATGACAACAAACGTAAACTTAAAAAAATAAAAAGTAGCTTTATTTATTATTAATTATGATTTTAAAATAATATTATGTTTCTTTTTAACAAAAAAAAAAAAAACGCGGATAAATTTTTTTTCCGTTGTTTTTTTTTTAAGACTGGGGCTAGTCGCAACACGTTTTCAAAAACTGTATTTCTGTTACTTCGATTTCCTCAAACTTGCAGGGAGGTAAAACAAACCTTCGAGACGTATTAATCTGATATTAGAAGATGTTATGTGAAATTTATTTAACTCGCAAAATAAAATATAAAAAAAGAAACATGTTGCCACATATTCCATTCAGGGTCAAATTGCAACATTTTAGTGATTTGAAAAGGTTTTCCGATCTACCGCTATTTTAGATTGTTCATATACCTCTTAGTTTAGAATTTTTTTTTTTTTTTTTTTGTTAATTTATTTCATCATTTTCATAATAATTTATTTACAAAATATTTTGAGGTAAGATATGACCGGAGCTGGCAGAAGACAAAAGTCTTATCATCTAGCCTCGTTGTATCGTTTACACTAACATAAATCTATCATAAAACTTTACAATATCAGTAAAATAATATAAATACTTTTAAATAAACATTTTACATTTTTTTATTCATGAAAAAAAATATTTTTACACACATAAAAATATATATATATAAAAAAGGAAATAAATACAAATTTAAATAAATAAGCAAAAAAATATGTTTTGCTTTTTAGCAAACGAAAGAAAAGATAAGAATTAAAAAAAAAAGTTATTAAAAATAAAATGGAATTTGAGATATATCAAAATCGAGTAACTGTTTTTTAAAATAATTTTAAAAGTTTGAAGTAAAGTTATAGTTTTACTTCCAATTGGAAGGAATGAGTTCCACAAATGTGGCCCTCAGTATGTTATTGAGAAATTAGATTGTTTTAATAAGGTTTTTGCTACCTGATAGTTATTCAATGAATGCTTTGTTTGATATTTATGATTTATAATAACAAAAAGGTCGTCAAAAATATTTGGCAGCATACGATATTTTAATATAAAAATGAATGAAAGGATAGTGTAAAAATTTATTTGATAAACATTAAGCACTCCAAGCTTTCTAAGCAGTGAAATGGCACTGGTGTATTTATTAGCATTTAATATAAGGCGGCTTGCTTGTTTTTGTTTATTTAACATACGCGTTAATTTTGATGGAAAAGTGAAGGCCCACGCAGTATTACAATAACTGATATAGTTATGGATAAATGAAAAGTAGATAAGTTTCAAGCAGTTTTTCTCCAACATATGTCTTGTCTATTACATAATTCCAATACTCTTTGAAATTTTATTTTCTATTAAATTAATGTGGTCTTTCCAACTTATTTGTTCGTCAAGTAAAACGCCTAAGAACTTAATGCAGAATGTCCGTTGTAAGTTAGTTTTTTCTATTGAAATATTTGGGAGTTTTAGGGGCAAAGTTTCAGATTTGAAGGATTTAGAAAAAAGAATATATTTGCTTTTAGTTTTGTTTGGAGATAGTTTGTCGGCTTTTAACCATTCATTGAGGTTGTCAAGCTCACGATTCATAGTGATAAAGACTGACTCTATGTTTGAGTGGGTATAAAAAACCTGAGTGTCGTCAGCAAAAAGATTGAAATTTAATACACTAGAAGATAAGTAAATATCGTTAATATAGATAATAAATAATAAAGGTAGATATAATACATAAGATAGACATTATAGATATATAACAAGATAGATATATAACATAAGATATATAGACATAAGATATATAACATAAGATATAAAGACAAGATAGATATATAACATAAGATAGACATTGTTTGCGATTATTAAGAAAGGAAAAAAACCATTTGTAATTATTATTTTTGACTCCATAATTTCTAAGTTTGCAAAGAAGGATATTATGGTCCACAGTATCGAAGGCCTTTGAGAGCTCAATAAAAACCCCTAGAGTATATTGGTTATTTTCAAACCCGTTTAAAATTTCTTTAACTAATTTAATCACTGCATGTTCTGTTGAGTGCCCTTTTCTAAATCCGTACTGATTATTGTTAAGCAATTTATGTTTTATAAAATAATTGTATAGCCTGTTATGCATTATTCTCTCTAGAATTTTAGAAAAACATGGAAGTATTGAGATAGGTCTATAATTAAATAATTTAGAAATATCACCGTCTTTAAAAATTGGAACCACTCTTGCTAGTTTTAAAAGGTCAGGAAAAATTCCATTATTAAATAAAAGATTAAAAATAATTAGTTAGGGGTTTTCAATATTATCGAAAACTTCTTTAACAACCCAAGGGCTAATGTCATCAAGACCTGAGCTTTTGTTTGCTTTTAACATATTAAAAACAAACCGAAGTTCATCAGGAGATACTTTAAGCTCATCCATTACACAGTCTTCTTCTTTCATATATGATTTAAAATTTTTATTTTCGGGAGTTATTTTATTTGCTAGGTTTTTACCGACGTTTATAAAAAAATTATTAAAATTCTCTGCAATAACTTTTTGCTCATTAATTACTGTTCTTTCATCTTCAGTGTATACATATTTTGGTAAATTATTACTATAATTTATTTATTTATTTCGCCGTTTAATAACTTTTACAATTTAAAAGTTTATAAACAAAAACACTGGCGGGGCAAGTAGAAGACATTATTTTGTCTTATCACCGAGCCCCAATCGTACGTATTTACAATAGCCGTATAATATATTTATACTTTACAAACTAGTTATTAAAAATTATAAATGTAAAAATAAATAACAGTTAGTTTAAGAAATACTTCAAGAACAATATTCATGTTAAGAGTAATAATCAAGTAAACAAGAAAAACTGAAAGAAAAGTAAAAAAGAAAAACAAAAAATAAATTAATTAATTAAAGAGCACGTATTTTCAAGAGCCACACTATAAACGTAAATTATACAAAGTATTTATTCAAAAATATGAAAATAAAATATATAGCAATTTGTAATAATGTAATATTTAAATGAAGAACAAAAAATTCAAAATAAAAGAGTACTTAATTTAAAAAAACCGTTTTATATATGTATATTATAAAACCAATTTAATTAAAAGTAAAATAAATAACAATTCATTAATAGTTAAATAGTAAAATGTTCAAGAACTAAGATTTCAGCAATAACTTTTAAGATTAGACGAAACACCATAACCGAAATAATGAAAAAACAAAAAAATAAAAGTTGATAAATTCTGAGACATATTTTATATAATTGAATTTTAGTTTAAAAGAGGCATTTAAAATCGGATATGTTAAAATCCATAAGTAATAACATCTGTTTCGATTCGTTTTTAAACTGATGTATACTATTTTTTTTCGTATTTGCAATATTAGGAAAATTTTTCCACATATAGGGTCCACGATATTGAATTGAAAATGTAGTTTGTTTTGAATTATATTTAGGGACAATGTAGTTATTATTTGAAAATTTTGTCGGGTATTTATGCACTACTTTTTCAAAATAGGACTGAAATGTTTTAGGAGATTTTTGTTTTATACATGATTATTAAAACTTGATGTAATTTTATTTTATAAACATTTAATGCGCCCAGTATACGTAGAAGAGGCTCGCATGGTACAATTTTATCAGCTCCAAATAATATTCTGCAGGCATGTTTTTGTTTACTGTACAATTTTTTTAATTTTGTATGTTTCGTAGTTGCCCATGCAATATTACAATAAACCAAATAAGAATGAATGGAAGAAAAATATAAACCTTTTAAAAATTTATTATTTAGAAATGGTTTTGCCCTATATATCATGGCAATATTTTTTGATAATTTTTTCTCGATGCTTTTTATATGATCACTCCAACGTAAATGTTCATATAATGTTAAAAAAAAGTTAACTGAAGTTTCTCTTTTAGTTTTAGCGTTATTGATTATCAGATTTGGCAGTTTAATTTAGAATATTTTCTAGTTTATTTACTTTATGAAATAAAATAAATTTGGTTTGATTCACATTAAGAGACAGTTTATTACTTATAAACCATTCATTAACCTTACCCAACTCTTCGCTAGCTGTTTCAAAAAATGTTTTAATATCTCTGTGGGAATAAAACAGATTGGAGTCATCTGCAAAAGGAATAGAATTTTAGAAGTGTGTTGCTAAATTTAAATCATTTATATATACTAAGAATAATAAGGGTCCTAAAATAGAGCCCTGGGGGACACCACAAGTTACAGCATATGGAATTGTTTGTTTTTGCACATATTGGATGAATTGCATTCTATTGGTTAAACAGCTTTTGAACCAAAGTAAATTATTATTTTTTACTTCATAATATTCAAGTTTTTTTATTAGTATGTAATAGTTTACATTATCAAAAGCCTTTGGCAGATCAATGAAAACTCCTAATGTAAAGTAGTTAGTACATAATGCGTTTGTTATTTGATTGACTATTTCAAGCACTGCATGTTCAGTGGAGCATTTTTTTTTAAAACCAAACTGTTTTGAGTACAACATATCGTTTACTGATAAATAATTAAATAGCCTGTTGTACATTATTCTTTCAAGCAATTTCGAGAAAAGCGGCAATATAGATATAGGTCTATAATTAGAAATAATATAGTTATCGCCAGTCCTAAAAACCGGTGTGATTCGTGCAATTTTTATTTTTTCCGGGACAATACCTGTTTTAAAAGAAAGACTAAAGATGTGAAACAAAAGAGGTTCGATTATATGATAAACAGATTTTACAACATTTACGTTAATTTTATCAAATCCAGCACTTTTGTTAGTTTTAAGATTATAAAAGGCGGTTCGCAATTCAATTAATTTAAGATTAGGTTCATCCATAACTTTATCGTAATTTTTTAAATAAGACTCAAATGACGTTGAATTCAGAGGAACTTTTGATGCCAAATTTGGACCAGCATTAATAAAAAAACTGTTTATTTTTTCAGCTATAATTGATTTATCATAAATATTTTTTTCATCAACTGTTATTTTTGGCAGAGTGTTACTCGCATAGTTATTTTTGCCAATTACTTCTTTAATTACATTCCAAGTTTTTTTGGTGTTTCCGCTTGCTTTGTCTAATAGCTTTGCATAATAAAGCTTTGTAGAGTTTCTATTTGCTTTTTCGAATACATATTTGTAGTTTTTAAATGTCATTTCGTTTTTATAAGTTTTTTTTTAAAAAGTACTTATCATATAATTTTTATTTTCTTTTTGAGGATTTTAGTAACCCATTAGACATCCATGGAGTCATAACTGTTTTCGTGTTCACAATAATTTTTTTTTTCAGGAAACGATGTTTCATATTGCTTGCAGAATTGACTTAGAAATAGATCATATGAGTTGTTAGCATCGTTTGATTGCAATACCAGATTCCAATCAACGTTGTTTCTTAAAAGGTTTTGAAACTGTTTTACAGAGTTTTCATTGATCTGTCGCCTAAATACGGTAGTTTTAGAAGGAATGTTGTTATTTATTATGTTATTAGTAACTAATAATGTTAAGAAATGATCTGATAAGTCAGTTTTGATTGTACCTGTGTTAAGACGGTTATTATGAAAGTCATTAGTTATTATATTATCGAGAAGTGTAGAAGAGTTGTTAGTCACTCTAGTTGGCTTGTTTATTGTGGGAATTAAATTATTTTGAAGAAGAGTGTTTATAAAATTTTTTACATTATTATTTGAAGCATGTTTTTTTAGGTCAACGTTTAGATCACCAGCCAAAAAGACATGATCTCGCGTTTTATTGATAGCTGTTATAAATGATTTCAGATGAGTTTTAAATTTTTTAAAACTACCTGATGGTGGTCTATATTGTCACGTTTACAATTATGTTTTTTGTGTTTTTATTTTTTAATTCAATATATAATGACTCACAATCTATTTCATTCACACAGAGATCGTTACGTAAACTATAATTAATTGAGTTGTGGATAAAAACACTTACGCCCCCACCAATACCAAAATTACGTGGTTGGTGAACTGATTTGAAAATAATCAGTTCAAATTCCGCATTTGTTTTACCACACTTACACCAAGTTTCCGTAAGACAAATAATTTTAAAGTCATGTTTTAATTCATCCAACAAAAACTTTAAGTTTTCAAAATTTTATTTAAACTTCGAACATTAATATTTAAAATTGAAAAAAAAGTTTCCTTTTTTAAGATTTGGAAAGATTCAAAAACTGTATAGTATTGACTTTCAAATATTTGTTGATTAAAATTTCCAGAGTCATTTTCGTCCCTGAGAATGATATTTTCATCACAAAATTTAACTATTAGGTTTTCCTCCATTTTTTTGTTGATTTGTTTTTGTTTTTTAAAAAAAATTAGATAAAATAATAATAATAGAAAATAAAAAGGACATTTGTATAAACACAAAATTGCAAATAAAACAATAAAACTTAACTCTTGCTTTCTTGGCACGGTTTTTTTGATA
Organism: Hydra vulgaris; assembly: GCF_038396675.1. Taxonomy (NCBI): domain Eukaryota; kingdom Metazoa; phylum Cnidaria; class Hydrozoa; order Anthoathecata; family Hydridae; genus Hydra; species Hydra vulgaris. Next base: position 39,935,132 of record NC_088930.1, read on the forward strand.
CCCAATTGCGCACAATTAGCTTATCGTACGATATATATGCAAATTTTCCCAGCTGCCTTTTAGTTTTCATTCTTTCTCTCAAGTCTATTCTTATTACGTTAGTTTCGTAGCAAAAATCTTCATTAATGAAAATACTTTCACCCTTTAATTAAAAAAAATTTTTTTTAATTTCTACTTTGTCTTTGTAATCTAAAAGTCTTATCATGATTGTCATTACTAAATGATGATTATCATTACTAATGATGATCATGATTACTATGATCTTGTTTATTTTTTCCTATCACTTCCTTTATTATATCCCAAGTTTTTTGTTATTACCAATATTATTTTGTAGTGATTTTGAGAAATAATTTTTTTTAGCTTTTCTTTTCAGGTTTTCAAACAGGTTTTTGTAAATTTTCTTTTTTGTAAATTTTGTAAAATCTTTTTTTCGTTTTGATAAGTTTTATTTTTTAAGAACTTTTCATATAGTTTTTTCCTTGAAGATTTAATAAGCCCTTTTGTAATCCAGGGACTTTGCAGGCTTTTTAGCTTAATTTTTATTTCCTTCATCGGATACGCTCTATTGCAAGCATTAATGAGCTCATTGTAAAAAAAATCTTAAGCTATATTAGCATCTTTGCAATAATTGAGTTCTTTCCAGTTTACATTGAGTAAATATTTTCTAAACGCCTCAATGTTAAATTCATTAATCTGCCTTTTTACTTCCCTCAGTACTTTGCTTTTTTTTCCTTTTTTAAAAAATTCCGAAATGAAAAAGATTAGAAAGTGGTCGCTTATATCGCTTTTTGTGACTCCGGTTTGAGTGTTGCATGTTGTACTGAAATAGAGTGTTTAAAAAACTTTTTACATCGCTATCAGTTTTAACATTGAGAAGATTTAGGTTATAGTCTCCCGTGATGTAAATTTGTTTGTGTTTTACTTTTTTTAAGTAGCATTTTAAGTGTTTTAAAAAAGATTTCTTATTTGCGCTTGGCGGTCTATACAAAGCAGTTATTAAAACGCTTTTTCTATTTTTGTGGTTTAATAATTCGATGGTTAGAAATTCAAAGTCCGCGTTTTGAATACTTAATTACTACAATACGAGTTTGAATAATCGAATGAAAATTTTGTCATGGAAAATATTTATTCTTAATATATATATTTAATATAAACTTTTTTTTTAGCTGACTTTTTATCATTATAGTTTCATAATGTAAACTTTTTAGGGAATAATAAATAAAAGCCATCCTTTATAACATAGTGTTGCAACCTCCTCCCTATTGCAATCAACCTCGATCTTCTCTAAATCCCTAACTTTTGCGATGTTTTCTGGTTGCAATATAAAGTGTTAATAATTTGAAATATTTCTTTAATAGAAAAAAAACTAATCATAACAATTATAAAAACAAAATAATTGCATTAGAAGTGACTTATTCTTTTTAACATATTTGATGATTTATTTTACTTTGGTTACATCACATACAACATATGTGATGTAACCAAAGCTAACTTATTTATTTAAGGTTACATCACATATGTTATCTTGCAATTTTATAAAGGATTTCCTCAAAAATCAGGTAATATCGCTGCAACGAAGAATACTGGTGAGTTAATGTTTTATAAAAAAAACCGGTTTATTGTGCACTATAGGTTAAAACAATCTAACCTTACCAGTCGATAGCCAATAAAGTAAAAATCAGAAATTGCAAAAAAAAAAGAACCTTTCCTCTTATAAAAAATTTATAACTGTATAAAAAAAAAGGTTTTTTTTAAAGTATTTAAAAACCCTATTGTTGCATAAAAGCGATATGCAGTTCGTAGAAATAAAACCTTTGAAAAAAAAAATGCGTCGGAACTTTTATGTTGCATAAGATAAAAACGCTCAACCTAAGTATCCTTATTTTCAATATTACCTAACAAATATTGCCCTTTCTTAAATATTATTAACAGTATAATATATTAAATAAAAAAAAAAAGTATAACATTGGTGTTTTCATAATATAAAAGATTGTTTTAACTACAATTGTGCAAATTTCATAAATCCGTTCATTTTTGTAATTTTCAAGACTGCATTTCTCCTTGTCTCATTCATTCCCTTATTTGTGTTTAATTTTTTTTTTTAATTTTTGCTTACATTAAAATGTCACAGTACAATTATATGCCGTATATTTGGTGTTACAATAAAAAAATTCCAATATCAGCATAATTAAAATATTAAAAACACACGCATATATAAACATAAGCATATATATACTTACAAATATAGATGCGCACATATATAAACTGCTAACAATTGAACATAAGCTAGGATCTGAAAGAAGATCACAAAATCTTGTTGTCAGAACCTTATAAAATACAAGAAAGCAAAATAAAGACAAGTATAACATACAATAAAATAAAGTAAAAATTAAAATATAAAAGTAATAAAATCCAAGCTAAATAACAATTTTTAAAATATTAGAAGTATTTGAGTATATTATCAAGTGAAATAATACATTTTTTAGATTGAGCTTGAAAAGATAAAAGGAAGTTGGTTGATCGAAATTGTGCAGAACAATATTATTCCATAGGTGGGGCCCACGAGAAGCAATGCAAAATTGATTAAATTTTGTGTGACAAAACGGCTCATTTAAAAAATTTATGTTTCTCATATCGTATTTGTTGTTAGGTTTGAGTTTGAAAATATTATTAAAAGCGCTAGGGGATAAATTATTTCTCCATAAATATACAAAACATAAAACTTTAAAACCATTGAGTTCAAATAAATTTAATGATCTCATTTCAGTAAAAATAGGTTTTGTATGTGTAAAACGATCAGCATAGTTAATTATGCAGATCGCAAGTTTTCGACGACGAAAAAGAAGTTTTAACAGTACTCCCCCAAGCAGTGTTAGCATAATTTATGTAACTGTGGATAAAAGAGTAATAAAGTTGGCTTAAGCCATTTTTATTAAGGAAGTTACGAGCTTTATATAGAATCTCAATGTTATTTGAAATTTTAGAAGATACATAATTAATGTGTTGATTCCAGGAGATGTTTTCACCGAGATAAACGCCTATGAATTTTGTAACGGAATCATTTTTCATTTCAATTTCGTTTATATAAGGTTGCGGCAAGTTTGTTGGTAAGAATCGCTTTTTTGCACAGGAATGAATTGATTTCTTTTATAGTTGCAATGGTTGGTTCGAGATTAAATCTTTATATTGAAATGTTATTTATTGCGATTATAAATGACATTTAAACAAACTTTTTTATTTACATGAAAAAATTCCTTACTTTTTTTTTCGAAATCAAATTAAAAAAAAGTGCAACGCTTGGTTAAAATATTTGGTAAAAATAGAAGCCGAATCACCATATTGATTTGTAGCAACTAAAGTAAAGAAGCATAATGAATCAATTCAATTAAAATAAATTAAAAAACAAACTTGGTTTTTTATGCACAATATAAAGAATTAAAGTAGTAAAAATTTTCATTAACTCAAAATGAAGAAATTGTAATTCACTACAAATAAACTTTTTTATCATTTCCCTTTGTAATGAAATAAAATTAGTTGTTATATAGCTTTAAATAATGGTATTTATAACCACGTTTACAAATATTTGAAAATTTTAAGTTTATCATCAAGTCATCAAATCATCAGTAAACAACTTCAAGAACAAACTGAACAACTCATCTAAAGGCTGCTATAATCCCAAAACAGGTTTTGGTGCTTCATGGTAACGCTGCATGTCAAAAAGCTAAAAAATTATTGTGTTATTTAAAACTTAAAACGAAATAATTTTTCATGTACTGCTGTATATACAGCAGTGCTTTTCAGGGCTGAGCTACGCCTTTGTTGAAAATGTTATGCCTTTGATTGCAGCATCTCGCTATTTCTCTTTTGCGCTTTCATATACAGCTTTTGTGGGACTCTTCTTGGCGAATTAAATACTCGCGAGACATTCCAAAAAACTTCTTATAAATCTGATTTTGTGTTAAACTTTTGCGTAAGGCCTCCTAATAAATGTCTTCTTTTGAGCAATAATATTTATAAGTTGCTGTTTCTGTTGTTTTATGACAAGGTTTTAGGCTCACCAAGCAATACTTTTACTCCTCTTTGAACCTTTTCTAATGTGTTAACATCCTGCTCCATATTATCGGTATACAACGTTATAACGGGAAGGAACTCAAGCAGCAAAATCATGTAACTTAAATATACAAGTATTAGTTCATTTAACTTACTAAATAATATAGTATAAACATTAAAAATTCAGACTTAAATTTGTAATGAGGGTAAAGGGGTAAGGATGGTGACAAAGTTTTAGCCCATATTAGCGTACTGATTTTAACCCAGGTCGTATAACTTGCCTTTCAAGTCTTAGCTTAATTTTTGTTTTTATTAATTTTTGCCCAAAATAAGTTTGTTGCAAATGACACAACTGCCTGAATAAAGGAAAAGTTAAAGTAACGAAAGGCTTAAAATTACTAAAAACTTGAAAATTTCAATTCCAACGTTTTAAATTGTGTTGATTAAGACCGTGCTTAAGAGACATGCAACATGGAATACCGTGTAACAACATGTAATACCGTGTAACAACGTGTAACATCGTGTAACAACGTGGAATAGCCAATAACTTTTTATTTTTTATTAAAAAACCATATTGTTTGCAACAAACGTTTTGCTAAATTGATTTTAATATAGACTAGCTTTGACTTAAACATCTTATAGCAGTTTTGTGATACGTATCTTTAAGAAAACCAAATCACCCTGTTAATTTCACCTTGTTATTTTCACCCTATTATTTTCACCCTGTTATTTTCACCCTGTTAATTGCCTACTTTATACTACCTTTCTAAATTAAAATAACTTAACAAATATTTTTTTGAAAGAACATAAAATATAACTTTCTGAAAAGCAATAAAAAATAATATTATAAAGTATTAAAAAAAAAAATTGTTTATAATATAACATTCTATAATTGTAGTTAATATTTTTATTTCTTTTAGTTGAGGAAGTTTTAATCGATTATGTCCGAGTCGTTTCTTACCACTACATAATTGCATATTCAAATATTTTTTTATCGAACAGACAAATTCAATTCTATTTCCGCATTGAAATAAGAATTGAATGGTTAAGTATAGCAAAATTATTTTCTGTCAAATTTCATGCAATACAATTATATGCAATATTTCATTATGTCACGTTGTTATAATATTATGCAATAAAGAAGAGTAATTTATTTTATTTTATTCCATTAATCAGATAAAATAGATATTGATACAAAAAAATTATATAAATAACAAACTAATTGTATATTGTAATTTAAAATTGACGAGCAAAAGACAACCATGGTAACCATTTTAGTATATAACAACAGCTAAAAAGTCAGTTCTACACAAACTGCATTGCTAACTTTGAAGATGGCAAAAGGAGTAGTACCACTTGCAATTGTTTTTGCTTTAATTATTGGAGCTGCTGCGGCTGCTGGTAAGTATACATTTTTTAATAGTAAAGTTTTTTTTTCAAATGACATGGAAGAGAAACTTTCTCTCAGCCATTGTATAATCATTAAATTCATTTAAACACTAAGTTTACTTTGTTCTATGTTGCTACCCTGTTTTTTATCGGGAATATATATAAAAATATAATTATAAATATAAATTCATATATATATATATATATATATATATATATATATATATATATATATATATATATATATATATATATATATATATATATATATATATATATATATATATATATAAAACCAAAGTATATTAGCTCCGTTTTCAGGGTAATAATTTCAACTTCTAGCACATTTAATTATTTCGTAAATATTACGTTATGTACAGAAAGTACAGAAACAATTACAATAAACATTCATAAAATAGTATCAAATATCCAAATAAATAGTTTAGTTTTTTTAGTTGATTATAAGTTATTTTAGAAAAATTATTACTTTTCTAAGAAATTTGTCAAATTTGGAGTTGCATCAATGTCACTTGCTTTCACAACTTTTTTCCAGATTCAAGACTTTGCAACACGCTTTAAAAATGCTGGTTATCTTTGTTTAGAAAGTATCAGTTAAACAAGTTAAACAAAGCAGTGAAACGAAAAGCAAATGTAACATAACTGTAGTACTTGTAAACTAAAACAAGGAAAAAACCTAAAAGTTGATAAATTAATTGATAAATGGTTTTGGGAAAAATTTTTTGAAGAAAATCTTTGCTTCTTCCTTGGTATAATTTTTTAAATATGGGTAGGGCATTTCCAAAACTACGCGCACAGAAACTTGTAAATGTTTTGTCGTTTATTTTTATTATAATAAAACTAGCTCCAGTTTACTCTCATTTAATTCTAATCTATATAAATATTTTAAAAACAAAGAATTGCAAGCATTAGTAATGTTATCAAAGAATAAATTGAGTTTGAAGCGAAATCACGCACGGAATAGAATAACGGAAACATTAATTTCTACCTAAATAAACTTTACTTGAAAAGTATAAGTTTTAGCAGTATATCTATTTTTTAAGCAATATTTTATATATCCTTTTAACCATATATAAGCAATCTTTTAAATGCAGTTCATACATTATCACTCACGCAAGTCACGCACGGAAATTACAAACTTATCAAGTTCTTGTATTCGTTTTATGATAATAAATTGCTTGTGAGTATTTCAAGTGAAATACTCACAAGCTATATTTCTTTAACTCATATTTAATATGGTTTCTATGAGACATAACAGCCATCAATTGTTTCTAGCTCGATTATAGCTTTTAGAAAAGTCATTGTATAGTTTTCAAAACTATTGTGACATTAACACACAAAGTTATAAAGTGGTAAAAAAACATACATATTTAAAATAGAAATGCTCGATAGTAAGCTCTGATATGAAGGTCAGCTGTTTAGATCTCTATGCAATGCTCTTTTATCTTTTGTACATTGCACATGATGGAACTCGTCAGTTCTTTCTTAGAGGACATCTTGAAAATAGAGCTGTTGTATGCCAAAATTTGGCGGAATGTCTGGTAGTCTGTAGATTCGACCGCGTGTTTGAGATAAATGACATAATAGGTATTAAAACCATTATTGATTTAAACTTTGAGTGTTTCGGATTTATAAGCATAAATGGTGTTACTTGATATATATATATATATATATATATATATATATATATATATATATATATGTGTATATATATATATATATATATATATATATATATATATATATATATATATATATATATATATATATATATATAGTTTAAATTGTTCTAAAATATTCTTAATTGTTTCAGAATGTTCTAAATTGTTCTAGAATATTCTAAATTGTACTAGAATATTCTTAATTGCTCTAGAATATTCTTAATTGTTCCAGAATGTTCTAAATTGTACTAGAATATTCTTAACTGTTCTAGAATATTCTTAATTGTTCCAGAACGTTCTAAATTGTTCCAGAATGTTCTAAAGTCGACTGAAATATTTTGGAATTTTCCAAAATGTTCTAAAGTTTTAAACACTTCTAATCTATACAAGTTTTAAATGATTTTCAGCAAAGCCGCACGTATTAGTAGTAGCACGTATTAGCATATATATATATATATATATATATATATATATATATATATATATATATATATATATATATATATATATATATATATATATATGTATATATATATATACATATATAAACATATATATATATACAATATGCTATATATTACTGCGAAACAAAAGAATCACTGGCGCCAAATCTAAAAAATACAAGAACTTCAAGAGCTCAATAATATCTTTATCATGATTTGCAACCTATCATCACTCCCCATGTGGCATAAAAGAAAGAGGAGCGAAAGAAAAAAGTTCCCAGGTCGAAATAAATGAGGGCAATATTTATTTTTTCGCACGGGTCGCGTCGCCATAGAGTCTATATGTCGCCATAGAGTCCAGAAATTGTAATGCCTTGTGAAGTTGTGTAAGCTTTCCATTTGATATACCTGACAACAAAAAATAATAACAATAATAAAAATTGAAAAATATAAACACATGTACTAGTATAAGCAATATATGATAGCTATACCAAAGTATAAAAGGTTACCTTTACGATAGGGTGATTCTAGGAATGAATTGAAGAGGGAGGTGAATCCTCAAAATGTGCTGACTGCTTTCTTAAAAAAAAACCTAAAAAACTCTTAGCTATTAAGTTACAACAAAGAAACGAAAAAGAAAAGAAAAGTGTTTTTTGTGCTTTTTTGCGCTTAAGCCTTTGAGTCGACAAGACGTGTTTTTGTTCGAGCGTAAGTTTTCAGGAGTATTTCTCTCGTACTTTTTTTATTTTTTTCGTACTTTTTTTATTTTTTATTTTTTTTGTTTTGTCTTATTCTTTTTATAATCATTATTTACTTCTCTATTTATTGCTTCATTTATTGCTTCATCTATTAGCTTATTAGTTACTTTTCTATTCTAAAATCACAGTATACTATATTACCTATACTCGTGTCTAAAATACAGTCTTTGCTGTACTTCGCACACCTATATTTATATATACCTATACTTATATTTTATTATATTATTATATTTATATCTTATTTACATATTATTATCATAAAAATATTTATAGCTAAGATTTTATTTATGCTTCAGTTCGCTTATATTTTTACAGAGTTTTAAAAAGTTGTTATTTTTATTTTTTTTATTTTTTTATTTTATTATTTTTTTTTCTTAAGTTATTCTTTTCATAGTCTTTAATTGCCAACTAATTGCGCTAGCGATATTTTATTTGTTCTACTCAACAAATTTTGAGAATAATTTTTTCACACTTTTTCTTAATTTTATTGTGCCTTTGACAAATCCAAAACTTATTATTAATCAATAAATACATTTACGGAAATTTATGACAATATATTACCGAAAAATTTTTACTAATTATTTTATTTTTAATACATATCTACGAAAGAAATATATATTATTTCAATATTTCTATTTTTTAATTTTTTAATTTTGTTATTCAAAAGCTTTTTACGTGAACAAAAATTTATACATAAGTATAAACATGGTAAAATCTTATTTATTATAACATAAATATAAAAAAGTATTATCTACCGCATCCAAATACAAAACCGCCAAAATTTAAAATATTCTAAAAATATCAGCATCAAAATATCCTAAAAAACAATTATATATGCGGCCGTGGCGCAATGGTTAGAGCGCTTGCTTTATAAGCAGGAGACCCAGGGTTGAAACGAGCTCTGGACAAATTTTCGCGTCACGGTAAGGAAGGAGGCGTGAACTTCCTGGTTAAATGCACTTCCGCGGTGTTCTGTGACAAGACCGTAAGGACTTCTTGGGGCACCTAAAAAAAAAATAATAATAATAAAAAATAATAACAATTATCTTAAAAAATACAAACGATATCTCTGCAATAAATATTCGCGTATCAAGAAAAAATAATAAAACCCACTGCTACGGCAAACACAACAGTAAACTCCCAGGTAGCAGCCCTCCGTGACGAGCTCACAAAGCAAATAGAAGCACTCACCGCAAGATTCATAGCCGCTGAACTTCAGACAGGCAACCAGAAGATTGAACTAGCAAACATGAACTCAATCATAAACACTCAGTACTCAACAATCGCAAACTTGAAAGCCATCATTGCACAACACAGCACCAGCACACAAGTTAGTACAACACTAACAGCCACCAGTTGAAACCATGTTGTCAGCAAAAACGCTTAAACTCTCAAAAAAAACCAACAACAAATTGACATGATAGATACCATTGCCAAAGAATCAAAAGAATCATCCAAGGAATAAACAATTCAATTTCATCCGACCAGTACGACCAAAAGCATCACGATCAAACTGAAATTAACAAAGTCCTCCACCTTATTGGTGCTGACAAAGATAAGTACCTTGCTTTCTTCCACCTTACTCCTCGTGAATCTGTTGGAAAACCAATCAAAACAAGACCGCTAGTCATCACATTTCCTAGAGAAAGCGACCGTAACCACGTACTGAAACTGTCCAGTCTGTTCTTCCGAGTCGCAACGAACCGAGCCAACTATACCACACTCTTCATTAACCCTGACCTAACGGCAGTCGAAAAGAACTTAGCATGGCAACTACGCACTGAATGCAAAAAACAAAAAGATATCTCTACCTGCAACATCAACAACTTTGTTCGTAATACGAAGTAACAAGGATGAAAGAAATTATCAAAACCATATATACAATAATCAACTAACGTCTCAAACCTACCACACCAATAAAAGACCAAGCTAGCAACAACAAATAATACTTAAATATCCAGCACAATCCTGTACCAAACTCAACAAAAATTAAGCGGCCGACGAACTCATCATCATATGATCGACGACCTCTTCCAATAAGCCCAAAACCAAAATTAAAACAACCAACACAACCAAATGAGAAGCTAGAACAACTCATCTACTGGGCCAATAACCCTTGCTCGCTTAATGGTCAGAAAATCAACAAACTTAGAGCTAAAGCCACCTCAATAGACCCCTTACTTCAACCGCACATAATTTTGATTACCAAGATTTGGTTCACAGACACATCCGACACAAAATTGGTAGGGTACCAACTGTTCAATAAAAACAGATTCAGAAGAGGAGGAATTACCATCTACACAAAAGAAAACCTCGATTGTTCTTACACCAAAATTGACCAACTCAACCGCACCTCTATTGAGCAAGTCTGAATTAAACCAAAATTTCAAAACGAATTGATTCTACTAGGCTGTCTCTACCGCCCTCATGATCTAAACAACTCAACGCTCGATGAAATAATAAGTTTAATAAGCACTGCATCTGAAAAATACAATTCAATTGGCTGCTTAACCTTACCCGCGTACAGCGACTTCAATTTCAGCAATACTGTGTACTCACATGTCGACGTAGGAGGTGGTATTGCGACTGCTGCATATGTACAAAACGATAGACCGACAGATTGTAAATTTAAGACTGTCTCAAAGAAAATCATCTGAATCAGCTAATAACCTTTCTGACCTATCGCAGCACTCGTGAGGAGCCTCCAAAAAAGGAGAAGCACTCTTTTTCCTTATCTACATTAACGATCTTGGACCACTTCTTTTCCTTATCTACATTAACGAAAAAATGCAACACCACTTTAAAATGTATGCAGATGGCTGTAAAATAACCGGAGTTATCGAATCGAATCATGACATCATAAAACTCTAAGCCGATACCAACGAAGCTGTGAAGTGGTCGCACACCTGGTTCATGTCTTTTAATGTTGACAAGTGCAAAGTCATGCACACTGGGCACAGCAAAAAAAATATCAACTGCAACTTATACAATGAACAACCTAGTAGGCCAACCGCACCAGCTATCATTTACATCATCTAAACGAGACCTAAGCGTTGCTATAACGATCTGAAAGTTAAAAAATAAGTCTGCACGGCTGCATCAGCTGGCAATCGATGCTTGGCAGGCTCAAAAAAGGCTTTTAGAGGTCGAGATTAAGCATTGTGACGTACACTGTACACTTCATACATGCGCCCACACCTTGAATTTGCAGTACAAACTGTTTCTAGCTCAAGACATAGCCAAGCTAGAGCAAGTTCAACGTTGAGCCACAAAACATATTGCCATTTTAAAACACCTGCCGTATACTCAGAGACTAGCAAGCCTTAACCTAACAACACTAACCGAACGACGTGAAAGAGGAGACCTAATTGAGCAATACAAAATTACGAACAAAATCAACAAAATTAACTTCCAGGTCTCTCAATTTCAACCAAACATCGAGGTCTCAAAGTACAGCCTTCGTCCGCGTGGACACACAAAACAATTAAAGGCACAATTTGTTAGAATTTGCGTTGAATGAAACAACTTCATCACCAATCGTGTAGTCAAACCATGGAATGCCTTAAGCCAAAAAGCAGTGGACTCAAAGAACTAAAACACTTTTAAATATGAATTTTCTTGCTCCAGCATCTTCACTTAAGACATAATTGTAAAACTGTTTTCATCACAGAATGGCCTGATGTGCCACTCTTTCTCAACATTATGTAAATTTTTTTGACTATGAGTTAAACAAAAATTATGCTATCATGAGTTTGTTCAAGTTTATACGTGTTTGTTCAAGTTTATACGTGTTTGTTCAAGTTTATACGTGTTTGTTCAAGTTTATACGTGTTTGTTTAAGGAACAATATATATTCCTGGTCACGTAGTAGAATAAATTGAATTATTTAACATTTAAAATAATCATAAATCACTTAGCGTGAATAATTTATTAGTCCTAACTGACAAACAAAATTTATGTAGTTCCATAATTGTCTTCTCTATTTTGGAGCTTTGGCCTCCAAGATCAGCTTTCTTCAGACCTTCCTCGTTTGGTTGTTTCTTTAAATACAAACTAATCGTTTGCTTTAGTGCGTCGTAATTTTTGGGGTACCATAAACTTGTCTCCATCGGAAACTTTTTGACTTTTTTTTTATAGAAACTCATATTTTATATACTTTTAAAATAAAGCGGCAATAAATAAAATAAAGCGGCAAATGCTTCTTTTTTTTCAAAAGTATCAGGATTTTTCATGTTTGCAGTAAAAATCACACAAGTTTTACATAAATCAATCCAAAGAAGTCTTCAAAACATTTTTATACAAAGTTTAAATTTTTCTATTAAAATGTCCCAAAACATTTTTTTTTTACGCCAAAAACAGATTCACATATTTTTGAATTTATTAACATAATAAACAATATATTAATATTAAAGAACCAAAAATAATAATGCTAATTGTGTATCATCAAAGGGTGTCCTATCATAATAGTATAGATATAATATATATATATATATATATATATATATATATATATATATATATATATATATATATATATATATATATATATATATATATATATAGCGTTGAAAAATGAAAATTTTAAGCGTAGTTTGTGACCTTTAAAAGGTGTAATCAAAAGGGATTACTCTCTTGAAAGGTTGACAAGATAAATTTTTAATAACTGTTTGAACTATAAAGAGGTAGTCATAACAACAATCATGATCGTGACATAAAGTAATCGTTGTATGAATACCTCGATACAAGGTATAAATATCAAAGCTTAAGACAACTAAAATTATGTAAAATAAAACAATTAAATTTTACTATCTCAACTACTTGTTTAAATCTTATCTTTTGCTTCCCCGTTTAGCTAAAGGTTTGTTACGTTCTTGAAAAACGCTTTACCGGCCCTTTTACATTACTATAATTTTACATGAGGTTGAGCAAATTTATTTGCGTTATTTAATTTTTAGTTTTATCATAATTTCAACTTTGAAGATATTGACAATTTGTAAATTTTATTTTTCAGATACAAAAAATGGATTCTGGAATAACCTATGGTAGAACAACGAGCTATTTAAAAGAAAATGATTTCTTTTCCTACTACAACCGAATTGAAGATAGTTCTGGAAAAACGCTTATCAACCCAAATCAAGAAGTTGTCACATATCGGACATTACACTTAATGGTACAAAATATATCACAAAATTTTCACGAGCTGTTTAATGTTAAACCAAATGAAATCGTGGCATTGCTAATTCCAAATGGATGCAATCGCATAGCGGCAATACTTGCTCTGAGTAAACTTGGAATACCATTCTGTCCATTGGAAGAACCTCTCACAGAAAAAATGTTGTTTTGTATGTCACAAATTAAAGCCAATATTTTAATTACTGAAAATAACTTTAACAATGAGTTTCATGCAAATTTAAAAGATTTAAATATCATAAATATTAAAACGCTACTGGTACCAGTAGAAATTTTAACTAATAATTATACTTGTTCAATCATAAAAAGTAGCTTATTTTGTGTTCTTTTTACAAGTGGGAGTACGGGCAATCCTAAAGCAGTAAAAATAACTCATGAAAATATGATTCAAACAGTTGAATGGTTTAGATCTGATTTCGATTACGAACTAAATGAGATGATGTGTTCAAAGACAAACTTCATATTTATTGATTACTTTACAGAAACTTTATCCGCAATATGCATGAAAGAGTCGTGTTTGTTTCTGAGACCGGATCAAGTTAAAAACTCAAAACTTTTCTTAGACTTTTTGAGTAAATACAAAGTTACACGGTTATATACAAGTGTAAGTTTACTGAGGTCGTCACTTTTGTTGTTAAATAATGGTTACAACAGTGAGTTGTATCTTCGAGAAATATGGAGTAGCGGAGAAGATTTGCATCATTCTTTAGTGGTCGACTTTTTTAAATGTCTTCCACACGTTAAACTCTGGAATGTTTATGGAAGTAGCGAAACTTGTGGTAATATCATGTATAGTAAAATGGATCCATCAAATATTGTTAACGCCTCAAAAGAAACTTTCATTGGTGAAATTGTGTTACCGGATGCGGTTGTTTACTTAGTAGATTCAAGCGGTAATCTAATTAATAATCTGTTTGAAATAGGAGAGCTATGGGTTGCTGGATCGGTAGTATCACCTGGTTATCTAGCTGAAGGTGCTGAAAATATGAAATATTTTGAAAAAAATCCTTTCTATTACGGTGCAGATGAAAAATTTCAAACTGTATACAAAACGGGCGACTTCGCTGTTCGCCGTGAAAATGGAATTTATAAAGTAGGTCGCAACAAGGATTTTTTTAAAATAAGAGGTAATAAAGTGAATATTTCAGAAATTGAGAAAACAATTCAATCATTTTATCCTAGTTATATGGTTGCAGTTGTAGCACAAGTTGTAAATGAAATAACTGAAATTTACTGTTTCATCTCGCCGCCAACAACATCAATAAAATGTGTTCTTAAAGAACTGAGCAGTAAAATGGCACCATTCATGATCCCAAGAATACTATTTATAGATACAATGCCTAAAACTGACGGATCTGATAAGATAGATCGTCAAAAACTGATTTCTCTGATCCCATCAAACAGAAATAATGTCCTTTCAATAGAAGAAATATCTTTGAAACCAATCAAGAGCCAATTTAAATATATTACAGCAATGGCTTTAAATACTGATACTTCAACTATCGATCTAGACTGTAGTTTTTTTGAATTGGGCGGAGACTCTGTGAGTGTATGGGTTTATATTGAGAATCTGAAAAAAATTGGATTTGACGTAACCTTTGAAAACGTTAGTGCAGCGCGCTCTATAAACGAAATTACAGATAAACTTACAACGCAAGGCAACAATAATGAACAGCCCATAAAAGATCAAGAAATCAAAGTTTATAACTTCTCCGAAGTTAGCAATGATGTTTTAGATGTACTTTATGAGCAGCAAGCTAAAGCGTTTTTGGAAGTAGAAGTACTTACAAAGTATTTGATGGATCCAAACTATGAAATTAAATTTCGCTGTTTTATGAAAAAAATTATTACGAACTATCCTTGCCATTCATTTTACGCAATGTTGTGTGGAAAACCTGTTGGTGCAGTTCTTTGTCATTCTTTAAATGCACCCTTAGATTTAAGTTTTTCTCCAGCTATTGATGAAATGTTTTTAATGTATGATAAAGTATTAAACAAAATTTACCCACTTTCCAAATTTAAAGTATTAGACTTTACAACTCTGCATGCAAATTTGGATTTGCCGAGAGATATCGCTTGTCAAGTCATTGTTGAGCTTTCAAAGCGTGTGGTTGAGTTTGCTATTAAACAGAAGTTTGACGTTGTAAGCACGCTCAATAACAATGACGCTACTTTTAAAGTGGATACATCTCTTTTAGGATTTAAACATGTTGCAAACCTTGATCTCGGTAAAATATGCATTGATGGTGAATACCCGTTTAAAAGCGGTAAAGATATCAAAAGTCGTATTTGTATTAAGTATCTTAGCGAAAGCGCCAGGAGTTATTTTAGTGATGAACTTTAATATGAAGTGTAAACAATTATATTATTCAATTTTTTAATTAATTCTGCTTAAGAATGCTTTTATTGTTTGTCTACTTATGATGCAATGTTTTTTTTTATTTTTTACTTATGATGCAATGTTTTTATCGAGTTAATATTAGTAAGGTAGGCATTGTTTGTACGCGCGTGAAACTACTTTTTTTTTAGTTTTACGCGTGTATTTACACATACATTTTTATCAATTATTTTGACAATTGCACCAAAAAACCTTGTATAGTTTAACCTAATAATATTTTTAAGTTAGTTAAATTAATTTATAAACCCTACCTAAATAAGTATTGAAATATCTTTCTTTTATTTAAAAAAATGCTGGCCCAAGCAGAAACCCTCAGTCGATGTATGTAAACTCAACTGCACTTATCCCTTTTTAACTCAGTCGATGTATAAACTATCTTACTATGCCTATCCCTATTTAAGTCAGAGAGTCTAAACTTTACTGCAACTATATCTAAACCAGTCGATTTATGTACGGATTGATGCACTTATTCGATGAAAATTAAAAGTCGTTTGTTTGTACGCGCGGACAAACATTGATTTCCTATTAATAGAGAATACTTTTATTGGACCAAAGATTGCTAAAGCAAAAAGTTTAAAAACGATTGATTTTAAAGAGAGTTTTTTTTTTTTTTAATTTTACAGTCTGGTTTTTTTTTTGTCTTGATAAACGTTGCATTAAATTAAATTTCTAATTATAATTTAAATTATTATTTTATTAACAATTTTATACTAATAATTGTACTACTTTAGGTATATTATATTCATTTGTATTAAAACTTTTATCTAATATTAAATGCTTATAGAAACCAGTAACTGTCGTTCTTACAATGTAAGATTGTTTATGTAAAAAGGACAGCTTTAATGTAAGAACGACAAAATATGTCATATTTTGTCGTTCTTACAAACAAGCTGTACCGCTAAACAAAAGAATTAAAGATACGAGAGCAAACAGCAAGCAATTTAATGCTACATATACTATATAATTGTCTTTTATTCATAATATTTTGGAGGACTCCGAAAATTGATTTAGCCTAGGGCCCTTGAAGATGTATTTCCGGTCCTGACGGCACTATTGCAAGTACAACAAAATTGGCAATTAATTCTTTCTTGGACCATACACGGCGTTAAGTTTTGGCCAAAAATCTCTCAAGGTGAATTGTTTGCGCGACTATCAAACTAAGTGTCGTATAGACTGGATTATTTCTGTCTTTTGTTCCATTTTCACTAAAATATACAGTTAAGTAAGTTAAGTAAGTAGGGATGAAAGTCTAATTGCTCAAAAAGTGAATGTTTTAATGTGTTCATATGTTTAGGGTCATATTTACTTATAGGCTTTATAAGCTATAGCCTAGGCGGCAAATCTTCCTTTTTGGGAGGGGGTGGGGGGCAAATTTCGGTAAACTTTTTTTATTTTGTAAAAAGCGCAGCCGGAATACGGAACTCGTTTGACGATGGGAGGTTCAGAGTGAATAAATGATATTAAATGAGGTTGATTCTGTGCAACACGTGAGTTGTTACGATATCGTAGAGTAGGGGAGACCGGGGCTAGTTGGCTCGGTTTTTACTCTATGAGCTCTGTAGCCATAACAGTACATTTTTTTAAAAATGTTAAAGTGTAATCGTAAAGAGTATGGATTAGGGTATCTTATAAAATTTGCATTTATTTACAAAAAAAAATTCTTGGGGCCTTTCCGGACCCTCAAAAAACAAAAAAAAATTGCGCCAACTTACCCCTCCACGGGGTAAGTTGGCGCAAACTATAAAAATGATTATTAATGCACTATTAAGTGCAAAATTAATAGAAATTTTTTTAAAATTAATTTTTGCAACAATTTTATCCCAAAATTTAATATTACTTTTAGCTGGTACCAAATATTAGTCCGTATAAAAGCGAAACAGTAGCCCACCTTTTATCGGTGGAAAAAAAAACTAAAAAAATTTTTTTTTAAATTTTTTTGCAAGAATAAATATTTTCAATATTGTTAAAAATTAAAAAAAAAAAAAATAATAATTTTATAAAACTAAATATTTTTTTCCATAGTAAATGCTATGAGCCAACATACCCCGTGAAAAATTTGTCAACTTACCCCGAAAGTTTTTTTTTTTAATAAACAATCTATAGATCCTGAAAAACGGCAGCTTTGAAAAAAAAGTCTTAATTTTAATTTTTAACAATATTGAAATTTTTTTTTAATTTTTAACAATATTGAAAATATTTATTCTTGCAAAAAAATTTAAAAAAAAATTTTTTTAGTTTTTTTTTCCACCGATAAAAGGTGGGCTACTGTTTCGCTTTTATACGGACTAATATTTGGTACCAGCTAAAAGTAATATTAAATTTTGGGATAAAATTGTTGCAAAAATTAATTTTAAAAAAATTTCTATTAATTTTGCACTTAATAGTGCATTAATAATCATTTTTATAGTTTGCGCCAACTTACCCCGTGGAGGGGTAAGTTGGCGCAATTTTCTTTTTTTGTTTTTTGAGGGTCCGGAAAAGTTCAGAATTTTTTTTTGTAAATAAATGCAAATTTTATAAGATACCCTAATCCATATTTGTTACGATTACACTTTAACATTTTTTTTGCAAGAATAAATATTTTCAATATTGTTAAAAATTAAAAAAAACAAAAATAATAATTTTATAAAACTAAATATTTTTTTCCATAGTAAATGCTATGAGCCAACATACCCCGTGAAAAATTTGTCAACTTACCCCGAAAGTTTTTTTTTTTAATAAACAATCTATAGATCCTGAAAAACGGCAGCTTTGAAAAAAAAGTCTGACTGGATATAGTAAACCAATTGTGACTGGAACTTTTAAAATAGTTTTTTTTTTTTTTATACGACTAAATATTTTCTTTGTAAAGTAAGAAGGAAGCGATGTTCTAAAAGTTACGTTTTTGTCCAAAAAACGCATAAATCTCAATATCTCCCATGCGCATGCACGAATCCTGACAATACTACAGTGAATGATGAAATGGTCAATAAGGAAGTTTCTGAGTAATTTTTGTTACTTTCTGATGAAAGGCTCTAAAGATAAACGCAGTTCGTCAACTTACCCCTGCGGCCAACTAGCCCCGGTCTCCCCTAAAGTTGGTTGTGTTGGTTGTTATGCAAATTAAAAATTTGCAAAAATAAAAAATAAACGCATATATAATGCGATATGTCTAAAAAGAATTAAAAATTACTTAAGGTCAAAAATGTCATAAGATAGCATAAATTCTTTTGCTATTTTATCGATTAAACTGATCTTATTGAATCATTATTATATGATGATATTGTTAAATCTTTTGCAGGGAAGAAATCGAGGCGTCACGCTTTGAAAATACTCGTATTTATTTATTAGGATAAGTTTTAGTTTTAAAGTTGTTTGATTATCTTTTAGTTCGTGTTTTTATTAAATTGTGGTTTTTACCAAGTCTTGGAATTTGTTTTGCTGTTATTTTTTTAAAGAGGATATTTATTCTGTTTAAATGTTTATTTTATTTCTATTAATCATTTTATTATAATTGTTTCAACAAAAATACAGAGTTAAGAAGGCAGCTCGTATTACTTTCTAACCTTATGCATTTTTTTTTTTGCATGTTGGTTTGGCAAATTTTTTATAGTCTATGGGCGGCAAAGTTGTATTTCCACCTTTGAATAAGTTAAAATATAATTATTTTTTTTCAGGGAAGAATATATGCTTTTGTTTATGCATTCTACGTATTTCTTTTTATCATGATAAATCTATAAAAAGATGTTACCTCTTCAATACACATAGCTTTTCATTTCAAATTGATAATTGCATTAATATCCTTTTATTAGCTAGAAATTTTAAAATTTAGTATATATATCTTGAGATATTGTATTTTTCCTTATAAAAGTTGACTTTTTTGGTTTCAAAAGGTCTTTAAACCTTAAATAATGAATTATCTTAAAACCTCTAACTAAATATGGACCGAACACACGAGGAACCATTCGTGGATTTACATAATCTCTGATGTTTCTATATGTTTTTTAGATTAATCATCAGAAAATTGGCAGCCAACTTTAAAAAATGTATATTTTAATATTTGATTAAAAAAATAATAATAACTTTTTGATAAAACTTTATTTTTATCTAGTATGCTAAAATGTAAATGTTATAAAGTTTTTGTTTATTTTTCTCGTTACGTTTAAACAAATTTTTGCAATATTATAAAGTTAAAAAATAAAATTTAATACTAATAAATATTAATCGAAATATTTATAAAACAGTATGAAAAAATGTCTACAAAAATCTTATCCACGTTGTTCATGTCTAACCAGAAATGCAATCAGATCATTCTATGAACTAAGTTTATGTTTGTTCTGTTTTATAATGTTATTAGGATATTTAATATTGAATTTAGGATATTTAAACATTCTAAATGATATTTTTCATTTTATTTGGATGAGATAAGCAGCCTTTGTAGGAAAAAAACTGCATGATAATTTTTGAAGTTCGAAATTTTATCTTTTTTATTATTATATTATTTTATTAATATATGATAATTATTTGTATTAATATTTTTACTTTTTTGTTTTTATTCTGTTTTGTTCTGTATTCATACATTTCAAAGTTATGCTTTCATTTTATTTTAATTTTTATGCAAAACATCAGGGTTTAATTCTGCAATTTTTATTTTCGTAGACTAATATTGTAATTTCATCAAATATTTTTATGAAGGATAAATTGTTTACTTGGTTACATATCGTTAACTTATTATTAGGTTATTATTGAATTGATAAACATATTATTAAAGATTTTATTATTTTACGATGTGATACTTTAGTTTTTTTATTAAGAGACTTTTAGAAATGTATAGACTGGGTACTAGTGTGAATAAAATCGTATAAATAACTAAAAAAAGTATTTTAGTACTTATAATTAGTATATTTAAACAAACTATTTGAATATACTGTTACATTATATTACCAATGAACTAAAATGTACCCAGAATTTTTTCAGAAAGTGTTCTTTTTACAGAATTTTCTAATTCTACAGAATTAAATGTTTTTTATTAACAATTGAAATTTTTCATCCATTTGTTGGCGTATATCTTAGTAAGGTGTGTTTTCTTTATCTATATTCAAGTATATCTATTTATTTGTTGCATGTTCAAAAAAAAAGAACCTAATTTGCTTTTCAAAGTTTATAAACGTCTTATACAAGACATCAGACGTTTACTTACAAGGTTTCAGACGTTTACTTAGAAGGTTTTATACTTTGTATTAAGTTAGAATGATCTAATATAAGATATTAGATTATTATAAACCTTGATGTTTGGATTAAGGTTATCTAAGTAAAACCATGATATATAAAATACCTAAGCAATTGTTGTAAATTTTAAAATAGGTACTACAGTTGTAATGACTTGCAAAATTAGTACTATAAGTGTTGTGCGTTGCGAAGCTGCTTAATTGTACAGGTAGACGGCACCAAAAACCACATAATTTTTTCTTTTGCTGTATCTTTTGTACAAAACAAATAATTAAACTTTATTTTGCTTTTTTATATGCTTTTATATGGTAAAAGTTCTTCCCAGGGGTTTAGAAGTATTTTGGTATTTTTTGTTTGCTTTTTTTTTCAGTAAAGTTTCGCTATATTTTAGTGCGGGACCTCAAAAACCGCATGGCTTTAATTGTTTATAACTTTTATGAAATTATGTTGCAACTTTCCAATTTTTTGGAATAGCTTATTGTATTAAAATCCCTTTCATATGGTAGTTTGATTGCAAACTTATATTTTTAGGGAAGTACCTAAAGCGCTACAAAAACCACATGCTTGGGACCCCAAAAACCACATTAATTATATTAATTTTAACAAAAATATAAGTGATATTACAAAAATTCATGATTTAAAGTAGATTTGTAGTAGTTGTAACTACCTTTTTGATGATAATGAATTTATATAGAGATTTTATTTTACGCTCCTGCTTAGAGGATAGTTTTAGTTCAGTTTGCAGTATGTGAACTTGCGATATTATTTTATTTGTAAACAAATAAATAAACATGAGTAACAGCAACAAAAAATTCAAAACTCGCTTGCAAATGAAGTCACTAAATCCAAGTTCTAATGCTGAAGCACTAATTAAAAGAAAAGCTATATTAGAAAAAAACAAACAACTTGAAGCTGATGTTCAATGGTGTAAAGAAAACAATGTAAGAGGACATGCTGCAAATAAAACAAGACAATATCCACTTATTAAAGATCGTGAAACAATAAACCGTAGACTTGATGGGAAAATAGTCAATGGTCTTGAAAGACAGTACTGTGCTATTCTCTAGGAGGAAGAAGAGATGTCAATTGTTTCATACATTAAGAATAAAAATCGAGCAATGCAAGGCATAAACAAAGCAGAACTAACAAAACTTGTCCTTGATGTCCATGATGATGAAAGTTAGACAATACACAAATAAAAGATTAAAAGGTGGCAGAAAACTCATTGCATTATCTGCAAATGTAAAAAATGCTTTGACAAAAAGCAAGTATTTATGTTTTTTATATATATTTTTAAAAGGTAGTAATATTTTAAAAACATTTAAAATATAAAGAGATTGCTTGTAGTCCAGGAGTTGAAGCTTTGTAAGAGAAGCTTTTTTGGTTAATTTTTTATTTTTGCTTTTAAACACAGGTTAGAAAAGTTTGAAGTAAAGTTATAGCTTTACTTCCAATTGGAAGAAATGAGTTCCACAAATGTGGCCCTCAGTATGTTATTGAGAAATTAGATTGTTTTAATAAGGTTTTTGCTACCTGATAGTTATTCAATGAATGCTTTGTTTGATATTTATGATTTATAATAACAAAAAGGTCGTCAAAAATATTTGGCAGCATACGATATTTTAATATAAAAATGAATGAAAGGATAGTGTGAAAATTTATTTGATAAACATTAAGCACTCCATGCTTTCTAAGCAGTGAAATGGCACTGGTGTATTTATTAGCATTTAATATAAGGCGGCATGCTTGTTTTTGTTTATTTAAGATACGCGTTAATTTTGATGGAAAAGTGAAGGCCCACGCAGTATTACAATAACTGATACAGTTATGGATAAATGAAAAGTAGATAAGTTTCAAGCAGTTTTTCTCCAACATATGTCTTGTCTATTACATAATTCCAATACTCTTTGAAATTTTATTTTCTATTAAATTAATGTGGTCTTTCCAACTTATTTGTTCGTCAAGTAAAACGCCTAAGAACTTAATGCAGTATGTCCGTTGTAAGTTAGTTTTTTCTATTGAAATATTTGGGAGTTTTAGGGGCAAAGATTCAGATTTAAAGGATTTAGAAAAAAGAATATATTTGCTTTTAGTTTTGTTTAGAGATAGTTTGTTGGCTTTTAACCATTCATTGAGGTTGTCAAGCTCACGATTCATAGTGATAAAGACTGACTCTATGTTTGAGTGGGTATAAAAAACCTGAGTGTCGTCAGCAAAAAGATTGAAATTTAATACACTAGAAGATAAGTAAATATCGTTAATATAGATAATAAATAATAAAGGCCCTAGAATAGATCCCGGTTAAACTCCGCAAAAAATGTTTTCTGGTTTAGTACAGGTTTTGTCATAAGATACACATTGTTTGCGATTATTAAGAAAGGAAAAAAACCATTTGTAATTATTATTTTTGACTCCATAATTTCTAAGTTTGCAAAGAAGGATATTATGGTCCACAGTATCAAGGCCTTTGAGAGCTCAATAAAAACCCCTTGAGTATATTGGTTATTTTCAAACCCGTTTAAAATTTCTTTAACTAATTTAATCACTGCATGTTCTGTTGAGTGCCCTTTTCTAAATCCGTACTGATTATTGTTAAGCAATTTATGTTTTATAAAATAATTGTATAGCCTGTTATGCATTATTCTCTCTAGAATTTTAGAAAAACATGGAAGTATTGAGATAGGTCTATAATTAAATAATTTAGAAATATCACCGTCTTTAAAAATTGGAACCACTCTTGCTAGTTTTAAAAGGTCAGGAAAAATTCCATTATTAAATAAAAGATTAAAAATAATTAGTTAGGGGTTTTCAATATTATCGAAAACTTCTTTAACAACCCAAGGGCTAATGTCATCAAGACCTGAGCTTTTGTTTGCTTTTAACATATTAAAAACAAACCGAAGTTCATCAGGAGATACTTTAAGCTCATCCATTACACAGTCTTCTTCTTTCATATATGATTTAAAATTTTTATTTTCGGGAGTTATTTTATTTGCTAGGTTTTTACCGACGTTTATAAAAAAATTATTAAAATTCTCTGCAATAACTTTTTGCTCATTAATTACTGTTCTTTCATCTTCAGTGTATACATATTTTGGTAAATTATTACTATAATTTATTTATTTATTTCGCCGTTTAATAGCTTTTACAATTTAAAAGTTTATGAACAAAAAGACTGGCGGGGCAAGTAGAAGACATTATTTTGTCTTATCACCGAGCCCCAATCGTACGTATTTACAATAGCCGTATAATATATTTATACTTTACAAACTATTTATTAAAAATTATAAATGTAAAAATAAATAACAATTAGTTTAAGAAATACTTCAAGAACACTATTTATGTTAAGAGTAATAATCAAGTAAACAAGAAAAACTGAAAGAAAAGTAAAAAAGAAAACAATAAATTAATTAATTAAAGAGCACGTATTTACAAGAGCCACACTATATACGTATATTATACAAAGTATTTATTGAAAATTATGAAAATAAAATTTATGACAATTTGTAATAAAGTATTATTTAAATAAAGAACAAAAAATTCAAAATAAAAGAGTACTTAATTTAAAAAAACCGTTTTATATATGTATATTATAAAACCAATTTAATTAAAAGTAAAATAAATAACAATTCATTAATAGTTAAATAGTAAAATGTTCAAGAACTAAGATTTCAGCAATAACTTTTAAGATTAGACGAAACACCATAACCGAAATAATGAAAAAACAAAAAAATAAAAGTTGATAAATTCTGAGACATATTTTATATAATTGAATTTTAGTTTAAAAGAGGCATTTAAAATCGGATATGTTAAAATCCATAAGTAATAACATCTGTTTCGATTCGTTTTTAAACTGATGTATACTATTTTTTTTCGTATTTGCAATATTAGGAAAATTTTTCCACATATAGGGTCCACGATATTGAATTGAAAATGTAGTTTGTTTTGAATTATATTTAGGGACAATGTGGTTATTATTTGAAAATTTTGTCGGGTATTTATGCACTACTTTTTCAAAATAGGACTGAAATGTTTTAGGAGATTTTTGTTTTATACATGATTATTAAAACTTGATGTAATTTTATTTTATAAACATTTAATGCGCCCAGTATACGTAGAAGAGGCTCGCATGGTACAATTTTATCAGCTCCAAATAATATTCTGCAGGCATGTTTTTGTTTACTGTACAATTTTTTTAATTTTGCATGATTCGTAGTTGCCCATGCAATATTACAATAAACCAAATAAGAATGAATGGAAGAAAAATATAAACCTTTTAAAAATTTATTTTTTAGAATTGGTTTTGCCCTATATATCATGGCAATATTTTTTGATAATTTTTTCTCGATGCTTTTTATATGATCACTCCAACGTAAATGTTCATATAATGTTAAAAAAAAGTTAACTGAAGTTTCTCTTTTAGTTTTAGCGTTATTGATTATCAGATTTGGCAGTTTAATTTAGAATATTTTCTAGTTTATTTACTTTATGAAATAAAATAAATTTGGTTTGATTCACATTAAGAGACAGTTTATTACTTATAAACCATTCATTAACCTTACCCAACTCTTCGCAAGCTGTTTCAAAAAATGTTTTAATATCTCTGTGGGAATAAAACAGATTGGAGTCATCTGCAAAAGGAATACAATTTTAGAAGTGTGTTGCTAAATTTAAATCATTTATATATACTAAGAATAATAAGGGTCCTAAAATAGAACCCTGGGGGACACCACAAGTTACAGCATATGGAATTGTTTGTTTTTGCACATATTGGATGAATTGCATTCTATTGGTTAAACAGCTTTTGAACCAAAGTAAGTTATTATTTTTTACTTCATAATATTCAAGTTTTTTTATTAGTATTTAATAGTTTACATTATCAAAAGCCTTTGGCAGATCAATGAAAACTCCTAATGTAAAGTAGTTAGTACATAATGCGTTTGTTATTTGATTGACTATTTCAAGCACTGCATGTTCAGTGGAGCATTTTTTTTTAAAACCAAACTGTTTTGAGTACAACATATCGTTTACTGATAAATAATTAAATAGCCTGTTGTACATTATTCTTTCAAGCAATTTCGAGAAAAGCGGCAATATAGATATAGGTCTATAATTAGAAATAATATAGTTATCGCCAGTCCTAAAAACCGGTGTGATTCGTGCAATTTTTAATTTTTCCGGGACAATACCTGTTTTAAAAGAAAGACTAAAGATGTGAAACAAAAGAGGTTCGATTATATGATAAACAGATTTTACAACATTTACGTTAATTTTATCAAATCCAGCACTTTTGTTAGTTTTAAGATTATAAAAGGCGGTTCGCAATTCAATTAATTTAAGATTAGGTTCATCCATAACTTTATCGTAATTTTTTAAATAAGACTCAAATGACGTTGAATTCAGAGGAACTTTTGATGCCAAATTTGGACCAGCATTAATAAAAAAACTGTTTATTTTTTCAGCTATAATTGATTTATCATAAATATTTTTTTCATCAACTGTTATTTTTGGCAGAGTGTTACTCGCATAGTTATTTTTGCCAATTACTTCTTTAATTACATTCCAAGTTTTTTTGGTGTTTCCGCTTGCTTTGTCTAATAGCTTTGCATAATAAAGCTTTGTAGAGTTTCTATTTGCTTTTTCGAATACATATTTGTAGTTTTTAAATGTCATTTCGTTTTTATAAGTTTTTTTTTAAAAAGTACTTATCATATAATTTTTATTTTCTTTTTGAGGATTTTAGTAACCCATTAGACATCCATGGAGTCATAACTGTTTTCGTGTTCACAATAATTTTTTTTTTCAGGAAACGATGTTTCATATTGCTTGCAGAATTGACTTAGAAATAGATCATATGAGTTGTTAGCATCGTTTGATTGCAATACCAGATTCCAATCAACGTTGTTTCTTAAAAGGTTTTGAAACTGTTTTACAGAGTTTTCATTGATCTGTCGCCTAAATACGGTAGTTTTAGAAGGAATGTTGTTATTTATTATGTTATTAGTAACTAATAATGTTAAGAAATGATCTGATAAGTCAGTTTTGATTGTACCTGTGTTAAGACGGTTATTATGAAAGTCATTAGTTATTATATTATCGAGAAGTGTAGAAGAGTTGTTAGTCACTCTAGTTGGCTTGTTTATTGTGGGAATTAAATTATTTTGAAGAAGAGTGTTTATAAAATTTTTTACATTATTATTTGAAGCATGTTTTTTTAGGTCAACGTTTAGATCACCAGCCAAAAAGACATGATCTCGCGTTTTATTGATAGCTGTTATAAATGATTTCAGATGAGTTTTAAATTTTTTAAAACTACCTGATGGTGGTCTATATTGTCACGTTTACAATTATGTTTTTTGTGTTTTTATTTTTTAATTCAATATATAATGACTCACAATCTATTTCATTCACACAGAGATCGTTACGTAAACTATAATTAATTGAGTTGTGGATAAAAACACTTACGCCCCCACCAATACCAAAATTACGTGGTTGGTGAACTGATTTGAAAATAATCAGTTCAAATTCCGCATTTGTTTTACCACACTTACACCAAGTTTCCGTAAGACAAATAATTTTAAAGTCATGTTTTAATTCATCCAACAAAAACTTTAAGTTTTCAAAATTTTATTTAAACTTCGAACATTAATATTTAAAATTGAAAAAAAAGTTTCCTTTTTTAAGATTTGGAAAGATTCAAAAACTGTATAGTATTGACTTTCAAATATTTGTTGATTAAAATTTCCAGAGTCATTTTCGTCCCTGAGAATGATATTTTCATCACAAAATTTAACTATTAGGTTTTCCTCCATTTTTTTGTTGATTTGTTTTTGTTTTTTAAAAAAAATTAGATAAAATAATAATAATAGAAAATAAAAAGGACATTTGTATAAACACAAAATTGCAAATAAAACAATAAAACTTAACTCTTGCTTTCTTGGCACGGTTTTTTTGATACCCAATTGCGCACAATTAGCTTATCGTACGATATATATGCAAATTTTCCCAGCTGCCTTTTAGTTTTCATTCTTTCTCTCAAGTCTATTCTTATTACGTTAGTTTCGTAGCAAAAATCTTCATTAATGAAAATACTTTCACCCTTTAATTAAAAAAAATTTTTTTTAATTTCTACTTTGTCTTTGTAATCTAAAAGTCTTATCATGATTGTCATTACTAAATGATGATTATCATTACTAATGATGATCATGATTACTATGATCTTGTTTATTTTTTCCTATCACTTCCTTTATTATATCCCAAGTTTTTTGTTATTACCAATATTATTTTGTAGTGATTTTGAGAAATAATTTTTTTTAGCTTTTCTTTTCAGGTTTTCAAACAGGTTTTTGTAAATTTTCTTTTTTGTAAATTTTGTAAAATCTTTTTTTCGTTTTGATAAGTTTTATTTTTTAAGAACTTTTCATATAGTTTTTTCCTTGAAGATTTAATAAGCCCTTTTGTAATCCAGGGACTTTGCAGGCTTTTTAGCTTAATTTTTATTTCCTTCATCGGATACGCTCTATTGCAAGCATTAATGAGCTCATTGTAAAAAAAATCTTAAGCTATATTAGCATCTTTGCAATAATTGAGTTCTTTCCAGTTTACATTGAGTAAATATTTTCTAAACGCCTCAATGTTAAATTCATTAATCTGCCTTTTTACTTCCCTCAGTACTTTGCTTTTTTTTCCTTTTTTAAAAAATTCCGAAATGAAAAAGATTAGAAAGTGGTCGCTTATATCGCTTTTTGTGACTCCGGTTTGAGTGTTGCATGTTGTACTGAAATAGAGTGTTTAAAAAACTTTTTACATCGCTATCAGTTTTAACATTGAGAAGATTTAGGTTATAGTCTCCCGTGATGTAAATTTGTTTGTGTTTTACTTTTTTTAAGTAGCATTTTAAGTGTTTTAAAAAAGATTTCTTATTTGCGCTTGGCGGTCTATACAAAGCAGTTATTAAAACGCTTTTTCTATTTTTGTGGTTTAATAATTCGATGGTTAGAAATTCAAAGTCCGCGTTTTGAATACTTAATTACTACAATACGAGTTTGAATAATCGAATGAAAATTTTGTCATGGAAAATATTTATTCTTAATATATATATTTAATATAAACTTTTTTTTTAGCTGACTTTTTATCATTATAGTTTCATAATGTAAACTTTTTAGGGAATAATAAATAAAAGCCATCCTTTATAACATAGTGTTGCAACCTCCTCCCTATTGCAATCAACCTCGATCTTCTCTAAATCCCTAACTTTTGCGATGTTTTCTGGTTGCAATATAAAGTGTTAATAATTTGAAATATTTCTTTAATAGAAAAAAAACTAATCATAACAATTATAAAAACAAAATAATTGCATTAGAAGTGACTTATTCTTTTTAACATATTTGATGATTTATTTTACTTTGGTTACATCACATACAACATATGTGATGTAACCAAAGCTAACTTATTTATTTAAGGTTACATCACATATGTTATCTTGCAATTTTATAAAGGATTTCCTCAAAAATCAGGTAATATCGCTGCAACGAAGAATACTGGTGAGTTAATGTTTTATAAAAAAAACCGGTTTATTGTGCACTATAGGTTAAAACAATCTAACCTTACCAGTCGATAGCCAATAAAGTAAAAATCAGAAATTGCAAAAAAAAAAGAACCTTTCCTCTTATAAAAAATTTATAACTGTATAAAAAAAAAGGTTTTTTTTAAAGTATTTAAAAACCCTATTGTTGCATAAAAGCGATATGCAGTTCGTAGAAATAAAACCTTTGAAAAAAAAAATGCGTCGGAACTTTTATGTTGCATAAGATAAAAACGCTCAACCTAAGTATCCTTATTTTCAATATTACCTAACAAATATTGCCCTTTCTTAAATATTATTAACAGTATAATATATTAAATAAAAAAAAAAAGTATAACATTGGTGTTTTCATAATATAAAAGATTGTTTTAACTACAATTGTGCAAATTTCATAAATCCGTTCATTTTTGTAATTTTCAAGACTGCATTTCTCCTTGTCTCATTCATTCCCTTATTTGTGTTTAATTTTTTTTTTTAATTTTTGCTTACATTAAAATGTCACAGTACAATTATATGCCGTATATTTGGTGTTACAATAAAAAAATTCCAATATCAGCATAATTAAAATATTAAAAACACACGCATATATAAACATAAGCATATATATACTTACAAATATAGATGCGCACATATATAAACTGCTAACAATTGAACATAAGCTAGGATCTGAAAGAAGATCACAAAATCTTGTTGTCAGAACCTTATAAAATACAAGAAAGCAAAATAAAGACAAGTATAACATACAATAAAATAAAGTAAAAATTAAAATATAAAAGTAATAAAATCCAAGCTAAATAACAATTTTTAAAATATTAGAAGTATTTGAGTATATTATCAAGTGAAATAATACATTTTTTAGATTGAGCTTGAAAAGATAAAAGGAAGTTGGTTGATCGAAATTGTGCAGAACAATATTATTCCATAGGTGGGGCCCACGAGAAGCAATGCAAAATTGATTAAATTTTGTGTGACAAAACGGCTCATTTAAAAAATTTATGTTTCTCATATCGTATTTGTTGTTAGGTTTGAGTTTGAAAATATTATTAAAAGCGCTAGGGGATAAATTATTTCTCCATAAATATACAAAACATAAAACTTTAAAACCATTGAGTTCAAATAAATTTAATGATCTCATTTCAGTAAAAATAGGTTTTGTATGTGTAAAACGATCAGCATAGTTAATTATGCAGATCGCAAGTTTTCGACGACGAAAAAGAAGTTTTAACAGTACTCCCCCAAGCAGTGTTAGCATAATTTATGTAACTGTGGATAAAAGAGTAATAAAGTTGGCTTAAGCCATTTTTATTAAGGAAGTTACGAGCTTTATATAGAATCTCAATGTTATTTGAAATTTTAGAAGATACATAATTAATGTGTTGATTCCAGGAGATGTTTTCACCGAGATAAACGCCTATGAATTTTGTAACGGAATCATTTTTCATTTCAATTTCGTTTATATAAGGTTGCGGCAAGTTTGTTGGTAAGAATCGCTTTTTTGCACAGGAATGAATTGATTTCTTTTATAGTTGCAATGGTTGGTTCGAGATTAAATCTTTATATTGAAATGTTATTTATTGCGATTATAAATGACATTTAAACAAACTTTTTTATTTACATGAAAAAATTCCTTACTTTTTTTTTCGAAATCAAATTAAAAAAAAGTGCAACGCTTGGTTAAAATATTTGGTAAAAATAGAAGCCGAATCACCATATTGATTTGTAGCAACTAAAGTAAAGAAGCATAATGAATCAATTCAATTAAAATAAATTAAAAAACAAACTTGGTTTTTTATGCACAATATAAAGAATTAAAGTAGTAAAAATTTTCATTAACTCAAAATGAAGAAATTGTAATTCACTACAAATAAACTTTTTTATCATTTCCCTTTGTAATGAAATAAAATTAGTTGTTATATAGCTTTAAATAATGGTATTTATAACCACGTTTACAAATATTTGAAAATTTTAAGTTTATCATCAAGTCATCAAATCATCAGTAAACAACTTCAAGAACAAACTGAACAACTCATCTAAAGGCTGCTATAATCCCAAAACAGGTTTTGGTGCTTCATGGTAACGCTGCATGTCAAAAAGCTAAAAAATTATTGTGTTATTTAAAACTTAAAACGAAATAATTTTTCATGTACTGCTGTATATACAGCAGTGCTTTTCAGGGCTGAGCTACGCCTTTGTTGAAAATGTTATGCCTTTGATTGCAGCATCTCGCTATTTCTCTTTTGCGCTTTCATATACAGCTTTTGTGGGACTCTTCTTGGCGAATTAAATACTCGCGAGACATTCCAAAAAACTTCTTATAAATCTGATTTTGTGTTAAACTTTTGCGTAAGGCCTCCTAATAAATGTCTTCTTTTGAGCAATAATATTTATAAGTTGCTGTTTCTGTTGTTTTATGACAAGGTTTTAGGCTCACCAAGCAATACTTTTACTCCTCTTTGAACCTTTTCTAATGTGTTAACATCCTGCTCCATATTATCGGTATACAACGTTATAACGGGAAGGAACTCAAGCAGCAAAATCATGTAACTTAAATATACAAGTATTAGTTCATTTAACTTACTAAATAATATAGTATAAACATTAAAAATTCAGACTTAAATTTGTAATGAGGGTAAAGGGGTAAGGATGGTGACAAAGTTTTAGCCCATATTAGCGTACTGATTTTAACCCAGGTCGTATAACTTGCCTTTCAAGTCTTAGCTTAATTTTTGTTTTTATTAATTTTTGCCCAAAATAAGTTTGTTGCAAATGACACAACTGCCTGAATAAAGGAAAAGTTAAAGTAACGAAAGGCTTAAAATTACTAAAAACTTGAAAATTTCAATTCCAACGTTTTAAATTGTGTTGATTAAGACCGTGCTTAAGAGACATGCAACATGGAATACCGTGTAACAACATGTAATACCGTGTAACAACGTGTAACATCGTGTAACAACGTGGAATAGCCAATAACTTTTTATTTTTTATTAAAAAACCATATTGTTTGCAACAAACGTTTTGCTAAATTGATTTTAATATAGACTAGCTTTGACTTAAACATCTTATAGCAGTTTTGTGATACGTATCTTTAAGAAAACCAAATCACCCTGTTAATTTCACCTTGTTATTTTCACCCTATTATTTTCACCCTGTTATTTTCACCCTGTTAATTGCCTACTTTATACTACCTTTCTAAATTAAAATAACTTAACAAATATTTTTTTGAAAGAACATAAAATATAACTTTCTGAAAAGCAATAAAAAATAATATTATAAAGTATTAAAAAAAAAAATTGTTTATAATATAACATTCTATAATTGTAGTTAATATTTTTATTTCTTTTAGTTGAGGAAGTTTTAATCGATTATGTCCGAGTCGTTTCTTACCACTACATAATTGCATATTCAAATATTTTTTTATCGAACAGACAAATTCAATTCTATTTCCGCATTGAAATAAGAATTGAATGGTTAAGTATAGCAAAATTATTTTCTGTCAAATTTCATGCAATACAATTATATGCAATATTTCATTATGTCACGTTGTTATAATATTATGCAATAAAGAAGAGTAATTTATTTTATTTTATTCCATTAATCAGATAAAATAGATATTGATACAAAAAAATTATATAAATAACAAACTAATTGTATATTGTAATTTAAAATTGACGAGCAAAAGACAACCATGGTAACCATTTTAGTATATAACAACAGCTAAAAAGTCAGTTCTACACAAACTGCATTGCTAACTTTGAAGATGGCAAAAGGAGTAGTACCACTTGCAATTGTTTTTGCTTTAATTATTGGAGCTGCTGCGGCTGCTGGTAAGTATACATTTTTTAATAGTAAAGTTTTTTTTTCAAATGACATGGAAGAGAAACTTTCTCTCAGCCATTGTATAATCATTAAATTCATTTAAACACTAAGTTTACTTTGTTCTATGTTGCTACCCTGTTTTTTATCGGGAATATATATAAAAATATAATTATAAATATAAATTCATATATATATATATATATATATATATATATATATATATATATATATATATATATATATATATATATATATATATATATATATATATATATATATATATATATAAAACCAAAGTATATTAGCTCCGTTTTCAGGGTAATAATTTCAACTTCTAGCACATTTAATTATTTCGTAAATATTACGTTATGTACAGAAAGTACAGAAACAATTACAATAAACATTCATAAAATAGTATCAAATATCCAAATAAATAGTTTAGTTTTTTTAGTTGATTATAAGTTATTTTAGAAAAATTATTACTTTTCTAAGAAATTTGTCAAATTTGGAGTTGCATCAATGTCACTTGCTTTCACAACTTTTTTCCAGATTCAAGACTTTGCAACACGCTTTAAAAATGCTGGTTATCTTTGTTTAGAAAGTATCAGTTAAACAAGTTAAACAAAGCAGTGAAACGAAAAGCAAATGTAACATAACTGTAGTACTTGTAAACTAAAACAAGGAAAAAACCTAAAAGTTGATAAATTAATTGATAAATGGTTTTGGGAAAAATTTTTTGAAGAAAATCTTTGCTTCTTCCTTGGTATAATTTTTTAAATATGGGTAGGGCATTTCCAAAACTACGCGCACAGAAACTTGTAAATGTTTTGTCGTTTATTTTTATTATAATAAAACTAGCTCCAGTTTACTCTCATTTAATTCTAATCTATATAAATATTTTAAAAACAAAGAATTGCAAGCATTAGTAATGTTATCAAAGAATAAATTGAGTTTGAAGCGAAATCACGCACGGAATAGAATAACGGAAACATTAATTTCTACATAAATAAACTTTACTTGAAAAGTATAAGTTTTAGCAGTATATCTATTTTTTAAGCAATATTTTATATATCCTTTTAACCATATATAAGCAATCTTTTAAATGCAGTTCATACATTATCACTCACGCAAGTCACGCACGGAAATTACAAACTTATCAAGTTCTTGTATTCGTTTTATGATAATAAATTGCTTGTGAGTATTTCAAGTGAAATACTCACAAGCTATATTTCTTTAACTCATATTTAATATGGTTTCTATGAGACATAACAGCCATCAATTGTTTCTAGCTCGATTATAGCTTTTAGAAAAGTCATTGTATAGTTTTCAAAACTATTGTGACATTAACACACAAAGTTATAAAGTGGTAAAAAAACATACATATTTAAAATAGAAATGCTCGATAGTAAGCTCTGATATGAAGGTCAGCTGTTTAGATCTCTATGCAATGCTCTTTTATCTTTTGTACATTGCACATGATGGAACTCGTCAGTTCTTTCTTAGAGGACATCTTGAAAATAGAGCTGTTGTATGCCAAAATTTGGCGGAATGTCTGGTAGTCTGTAGATTCGACCGCGTGTTTGAGATAAATGACATAATAGGTATTAAAACCATTATTGATTTAAACTTTGAGTGTTTCGGATTTATAAGCATAAATGGTGTTACTTGAATCAAGTTCATTAAATTAAAGCCATTAAAAAAGTTTAGCTTATATTTCTGTAGAATACGTCCTGTTTGTAGTTACGCTTAGATCGTATAGTTGTAAATATACGAGTGCACAAACAATTAAAAGCTGCAGTTGTATTGGTTTTGTAATCCTGTGTTGAGCTAGGTGTTGCAACAGTCAACGGCATCATCATTGATAAATAGTCCTCGATGATTATCGCTAAAAAGTCTTAATTGAATAACTCAACATATTAGGTTATGACTTTTTAAGATGCTGGCAGATGTACCAATTGGATTAATAGTTATAATTAGATTTAAAAAAATAAATAGACTATTGATTGTTTTTACTCTTGTGATACGCAGACTCAAGGCGGCCATGTTTACCCCTTAACGACTATAAACAATCCTCAGTGAAAAAAAAAATGTTTGCTATATTTCTTGTTTTAATATACAAGGACATTATGATAACAAAT
Organism: Hydra vulgaris; assembly: GCF_038396675.1. Taxonomy (NCBI): domain Eukaryota; kingdom Metazoa; phylum Cnidaria; class Hydrozoa; order Anthoathecata; family Hydridae; genus Hydra; species Hydra vulgaris. Next base: position 39,970,785 of record NC_088930.1, read on the forward strand.
AAAAAACAAAAAACTAGTGCTGATGTGTTACAACAAATATTTTATTGATAAACTTTGTTTTAAAAAGTTAATTTTCCTTTATGTATTAAAATAATTTTAAAAATGACAGTTCACACTATACTCATATTATTGTAAAACTTTTTTAAAACTTTTTGTTTACATTAAAATAAATTACTTCTGTACATAAATAAAAATGAATACATAATAAGATTGTGTTTGAAACTTTCTGTATGCTAATTAACCAAATGGTATTATTGAAGGATGTAAATTCACCAAACAGCAACACACTTTCACAATTTTAGGTTCCTGATCAGCCTTCTTTTTTTTTAAGAAATCCAATGGAATGGTAGATGGCAAAAATGGCATTGTAATATGGCAAACTTTCTTTTTACCAGTCCAATTATTCTCTCTACGCGTATTCTAACAGAGGCAATCTTTCTAGTATTTTCTATTTCTATTGGGTGGAGTCGTTTTTTTTCCTGAGTAAAATCAGGAATGGCAAGTTTTGCTCTGTAAAACTGGACTTCCTCATTTATTTTAAATCCTCTATCTGCAATCACAATATCTTCTGGCAATTTATTAATATGCAGACCACTTTCTTCAATAATATGCTTGTCAGATGATCTTCCACCCCAACCTTCTGAAATAAAGCTGACGGTGCTTTGGGGTGTGGTACCTATCAAAAATTTCACTGTCTGGTTATGTTTATATTGCGAGTAAATGTGAATCTGATTAGCAGCTCCATAAGGTTTCTCCGCAGAAACCTCAAACCAGTCCACAATAACAACAACTTTGTCGTCAAACTCTTTGAAGCACAATTGCATTGTTTGGCTAAGTTCTTCTCTTCTAGGCCATTTAACTAAAAATGACAACCTTACAACAAGAATGTCTAAAGTTCTGTGAAAGCTTCTGTGCACTGCTGCTACTGAAACTTCTAATTGATTTGCAATGTATAGGAATTGGTTATCCATTTTAATTTTGATTAGACATAACAGGAATTCTTGTTCTTTTGTTAGAGATACCGTTGAATCTATCATATGTGTACTGATGTAGTCTCTGAATAAAATAATCAAAAACTACCAATGATGGCAAACCTGTATAAAAATTGACTAGATGATTATTTTTTACATAATATAATCTTTCATATATTGATAGGAATGTTCTTTTCTTTGAAGATTCAACAACTCTTAAGTAATGGTCCTCGTACATACTATTGAGAATAATTTAAACTATTTTTCTGTATTTGAATAGCAGCGACATAGTCCTGCTAACAAATTAAAACTGTTTTTCTATATTCAAATTGTAGCGACATAATCTTGCGGAGTCGAAGAGAAGAAGATGAAGTTGTAAATACATACAAATACTGACTTATGAAAAGCGCGAATTTCATAAGTGCAACTTACTAACAAATAACTGGCATAAGTGCAAATCAGTTACAAAAGCTGGCACATGTGCAAACTGTTATAAGTTTCGAACTGACAAAAGTGCGCCAAAAGAATTTGAAAACATTGGCATAAGTGCAAATTGGCATAAGTCGAACTGGTGTTAGCGAGCAGCATTTACAAAAACTCGCATAAGCGCGAACTGACATGAGTGCGAATTGGCATAAGTGCGCTATTGCGTTAATATTTGCAAATTTATTCGGCATACTTATGCCATATTGCACTTATGCCAGTTCGCACTTAAGCCAGTTTGCACTTAGGCCAGTTTTTGCACCTGGTTCGCACTTTTACCAATTCGTACTTATTAAATTCACGCTTATTCAGCCTCCCTACAAATACATGTTAATTTATATATAAATAAACATGTTTAAATTGATGCAAATTTTAATAATTTTGTTTATACGCAAAAACCGAAAGTTCTTAATTTTTATCATTTGTTTAAAGATTAAGAGTATTTTTTCAAAAAAATTTTATTAAAATTTACTCGGATTTTTTTATTAATTTAAGTTCAACATATCCTTAGTTTATTACTGCAGCTTGACATTAACAAGGAATGCTAATTAAACAATTGCTTAATTTTATTTAAAAACTAATGTTTTAAACGATTATTCTCTTGCAGAGAAATAAAAAGATAGAAGCCTAAAAGTTTATTAATTAATTTTACTCGAAGCTGTTTATTGTTACAACAAATTACATTTTTAACTGTTAAATCAAAGAAGTATTCTACATAATTAGATCAGATTTAAAAAAAATATAAAAAACACTTTACCGATTGAAATATTAGCAAAGGAAAAATACAATTTACAAATTAAATTGACTAATGATGTGACAAATGCCTACACACTGAAAAACTGATTTTAAGTGTTTCCATAATATTGTATTGCAATGTTTTGTTTTATTAATTTATTGTGTTATCTGTTGTAAAGTATAAATAATGCTTAGGTCAATCACAACTTCGTATTGCTAGAGCATGTGAAGGCAGCGATCTAAAAATTGTTTGCAACGGACAGGACACAATTGAAGTGGTTCATGCAAACTACGGTAGAACATTGTCTGGTGTTTGCCATGGTGCCTATGACACAAACATAAACTGTAATAACCAAAAAAAGTCACTTGAAGTTGTTCTTGGAAGTTGTTCAGGCAAGTCTTCATGTGTTGTTCAAGCATCCAATGGAGTGTTTGGTGATCCATGCGTCGGAACATACAAATACCTCGAAGTGCACTATCATTGTAAGTTTCTTGATTTTTTAAAAAATTTTTAAACCCTTAAATGCACTCAAATGTTTTTATATAAGATCATTACAAAACAAAATTATTTATATATAAGGTAAACCACAAGTTCATATTGCTCGGGCGTGTGAAAACAGCGATCTAAAAATTGATTGCAACGGCCACGGAACAATTGAAATAGTCAATGCAAATTACGGTAGAACATTGTCTGGTATTTGCCCCGGTGCACAAGACACAAATAAAAATTGTAACAATCAGAAAATATCAATTGAGATTGTTAACAAAAGTTGTGCAACAAAAACCTCGTGCGTTGTTCATGCTTCCAATGGAGTTTTTGGTGATCCCTGCGTAGGAACTTACAAGTACCTCGAAGTGCAATATCGTTGTAGAAGACACGATGTTTATTAGGCATGAGTAAAAAAACTGTAAAGTTAATTAATGTATAATTGAAAAAATTTCAGTTTAAAAATAAATCTTTCTTTTTTGACTTTTTTTTTGACTTTATTGATATAAACTCTCATATCTTACCAGTTTTTTACTTTACCATTATTTTTTATTAGATAATAGGTTAAGAGCAAAATTATTTATTTAATAGCAGATTAAAACATAAACTTAAAATCTTATATTCTAAGGGCCATATATGTTTATATTTTAGGGATCACATATGGTTACATTTTAAGGAGCGCATATTTTTATATTTTAGGGACCACATGTGCTTATACGAATTTAACGGTAAATAATTATAAATGAAAATATTTACCATTATTAAGGTGATTTTTATCGACTGACAACAGAGGCGAAATTCAAAGTACATGTATCGACTGAGAGTTTTAGGGGTGGGTTTCAGTTGTAATCGGAGTTAGTGATGCCTTACGGTGATAAAGTAAAGTACTGACAGGCCAACCGGCGGAACTTCGGAATAAAGTTCTACCGACAGGTAAACTTGAGGCAGAACTTTGGCCTCGCTTCACTGGAATTAATGACGCTTGTTTTTAAATTACCAACTATTTTAAAGATAAGTTTAATGTAAAAATTATTGTTAGAACTTTTATCATGTTATTATAATTAGAAACTTTTATTTCCAAATAATACACAGAACTAAAACACTAAAACGTTCTACATGACACGTTTTCTAGACCAATGTCATCGATGTGGTAGTGTATTTAAAGTATAGTGAGGTACAATTATTGAATAGTTAAAACGTTAGTTAAATGATTCATTGGCTAAACTAACTTTGACTATTTAAAATTGATTTTGTCAGAGTGATCTTTTTCTAAAATAGTCAAATAAATTAAGTATCATATTTATTTATTGGAATCACTTTCATGCCATTGGCAAAATATTTATTTTGAGAAAGAAAAACTTATAATAAACTTATTTAAATTTTCAGTTTTTAATCAAATTTTAATATTTTGAACAAGGCTTTTTATGCTAAATATTTTATTTATCGACCATGGTATTGAGTTTTAATTTTACGTTATTTCAGATCAAAAAGAACTTTGTCAGTTAAGCGTAAAACGCCTTATTTATCTTAATGCAGTTCAACATAATTTATATACAAACTAATTCTCTTGCTATTTACAATTATGTCTTTATATTATATACAAATACGTCTATATACATATACAATTATTTACAAGTAACGCAAATCGATTGTTAGCTTTAAAACAATCATTAACTGTAATTACACTCTACACTTCCCGTCGGTCATAACGACTATATCGTCTCAAGAACTAAAACGCTCAGAGGTTCTTCTTTCCTTCGTGCTTCTTCGTAACATTGGTGTCTTGTTTGTTTTTTTCTCCAGGCAGCACAACGTATAATTCTACATTATCTTCTGGATCCTCATTTAAATCATTGTCACCTCTTACTTTTCCAAGATCTTCATTCGAATCGTTGTCAACTCTTACTTGTCTTAGGTCTCGTACATGTCGACACTTTTTTCCACTTCTACCGTTTGATCCGAGATTATCCCTGTAGTTATTGCAATCTCATATTGAGAGTCGCATCGGTTATCCGGGGGTTTAACCGATACTTTATCGCCAAGTTTGATTTAATTAGTTATCTTTTTATAAGGGTCATGTGCGTTCATATGGTTATCAATTCCTCTTACTCTAATTTTGTATTGATATAACTTATTTGCAGGTGAAGTAGAAGTCTTACAACTTTCTTTTGGAATAACCTTATATCAAGAAACTGCCTCCAGTATGCATAACGGAACTCTCTTCGCCGTTCTTTTGACAGTTCGGTGACATTGTTCTTGAATTCTATTTTCAGAAGATACCTAAGCGCACCTGAATCGAAGATTAACGTTCAATTTATTTACAAACTTCAATAACAATGTGCTTCGAAATGCCGTATCATTGTCCGTCAGTATTTCATCCGGACCTCCTCGTTCGAGATATATCGCGTTTAATTTTTGTATTACACATGCACTGGTTTGATCTTTAAGATATCTAGATGTTACGTACCGTGTTGGTCCACAGTCGATTAAAGTAAGATAGTGTTGCCCGTCACAATGAGTCCATGCCAAGTCGTTGCCACGTTCTCTTTACTTCTATTTCCCCTTTTAGCCATTTTATGGGAGTTGGATCAATTGATTGACCGGCTATGCATTTCTAAACCACCTGTTTTACCTCTTCCTTGCTCACTGACGGGTCCATTTTAAAACAAAGTACAATGTTTTCTTCACGCGATAATATCCTGTAGATCTATGAACGTGGTCGATCTCTTTAAAAGATAGCGAAGTACTAATAATGCAACTTGGTGCCATTTCAGAGGGTTTATGAACTAATTTTAACCAACTATTAGGCACTCTAGTAAGGGCATTGTTAAACTCCAAAGCAACAAGCTTAATATCTACTTTGAGTTGGCATTCTTCCACTATACTAGCAATATTCTGCAGTCTTTTTCTTATCAGCATATTGTTTCAAGCTTTTATCCCTAATCTAGATTTTTCCGTGAGTGCGTCGGTAACCCAATGGAATACCGCTTTTAAATCAGTGCAGGTGTGCAAAACTTCAATTTTCCAGTTATTATATATAATTGAACTTGATGCAGCAATTATAGGACTAAATATACCCATATTTAGCTTTTTAATTACTGCATCTGGTTTGGGCATGTTTATATGTGTTGTGTCATCTTTTCATAACCAACAAACGTCTTCGAATATATTGATATCAACCTTGACTAACACGCCTAGTGCTATTGAATTAGCATCTAACCAAATTGTTGCCTCGTTACTATAAACACCCCAAATTCCTTTAGCAGGATTGTCATTCCGTATTCTTTTAACCATATCATTTAGCATTTTTTCCATATAATTGCATTTGATTTTTTTTGTCCGACGTTTTTGTCAGGGCGTTTGCTATTCTTTTAACGTACGACAAGGCTACACGCAACCAACCAGAAACTGGGAGATTCCCTGTCATTTTTCCGCACAAAGAAATGATGTTACGTCTTGTAAGAGATTTCAGAATTTCACCAAAATCATTACCTCTTCTTCAACACAATTTTTTATTTTCCATTCCGACTCGTAAACCAAGAACTCTTGCTCCATTGGACACGCGGACCACTGGCTTACAATGAAACCCATAGGTTAGTATTATGTCTTCTTTAAAAAAAATATCATCAATGTAGGATGACTTTCCTTTCCAGATTTTTTCGTCTTGCTACAGCACTTTGTCCAACACCACTTTCATAATGACTGGCGCAATGTTTAGTACGTATCCCAAACGTGTTAAACAAAATTTTTGTCCACGCAACACAACATTTTGGTAAGCCTAGAGTCTCTCACCAATTTTTAGTTGCATGTAAGCTGAAGATAAATCAACTATTTAAATTTTTTTCAACCGGTTTCCAGTCTCGAAGTTTGTCAGCACACGCATCAGTGTTCGTTGTGTCAAAATAGGATTGAAATGTTTTGGGAGATAATCCTATATTTGTTTTATGCATGAACATTAAAACTTGGAGTATGTTGGTTTTATTTATATTCATTGCTCTAAATATACGCAGAAGAGGCTCAGAATGTACAGATCTATTAGCTCTAAAATTTATTCTGCACGCGTATTTTTGTTTACAGTGCATCTTTTTTAATTTTGTATTGTTTGTTCTTGCCCAAGCAATATTGCAATAAATTAAATAACAATAAATAAAAGAGAAACAAACTTTTTAAAGAACTGTTGTTTAAAAATGGTTTAGTCTTATATATCATTGCTAAATTTTTGATATTTTATTTTCAATACTTTTTATATGTAAACTCCAACGTAAATGTTCATCTAAGATTACGCCTAGAAAGTTTATTGAGTTTTCTCTTTTAATGTTAGTGTTATTGATTCTTTGATAAGGCAATTTGATGGGAATATTTTTTGATTTATTCACTTTGTGGAACAAAATAAATTTGGTTTTATCCACATTTAGAGAAAGTTTATTACTTTTAAACCACTCATTAACTTTTCCCATTGTGTTATCCTAAAAGGACTATGCTCAGTGTATCCTGTCAGGACAATTGCCACAGACTTCTGAATTGATACTGAGACCAGAGGATACTAAGTAGGGCTCAGTATAACTTGCAATTTACAGTTGTAAGTATTTTTTCAGACACGAGTGTCAATAAGTGCAGTGCTTTGTTGCAGTATAAGAAGAGTTAAGGAGAGTTGTGAACTGTTTTGAATCTTATAGCTGTGTATGTAATTTTAATATTCAATGCAGTGTACATGTGTGTGTCTACTGTAATAGCATGTCTTGATAGTATGAGTTGTTAGTGCAAAATTGGTTGAAAGTCTTCAAAACTGGTGTAACTTAAGCTAGACGCGAATACTAGAAAACCAATAACATGTACTTTAAAAATAACAAACTATTGCAACTAGATAATCTGGAAAATTTAAATAGAATTACACCAATATAGTAAAAATAACTTGTATATATATTTTACAAATAATAATCTGTATATATATATATTTTACAACTAATAATCTAATATTATATGGAACTTTGTATTTTGTATAAGTTACAAGATTAACTGTGAATATATCATGTCACTGTAATGTTTCTAGGAGTATCTGAAGTGGATTAGAATAATTCGTTTTATAAAACAGTTAGCAGGTAGCCTCTTGTCAATTAAATAAACTGTATGTATAGTACTTATGCCAATGTCTGCAAATTCTTTTGGCGTACTTATGCCAATTTGCATTTATGCCAGTTTGCACTTGTGCCAATTTTTGTAACTGCTTCACACTTATGCCGATTTGCATTTATGCAAATGTTTGCAAATTTATTCGGCGCACTTATGCCAGTTTTTACAACAATGAAGATGTTTGCGCCAGTTCTCTTCCTAAACATTCAATAATAAAGTTACCTACTATGCGCTTGGACATTAACGGCGTTTTTCGGGATATGCTGATTGACTACGGATGTACCTGCTGCATCATTTATAAAAAATGTCTGCAGAAAGATGAAGAAAATTATGAAGAAAGTAGTTAGCATGGTAACTGTATATGGACAACAAGAACAGTGCGAAGGCGTTAGCCGAACTCGAATTCTCAAACCAAATGGGAAGGAAGTTCTTGTGGAAGCATTTGTAGTTCATTTCAAACCACTTGGTTATTGGTTTTTGATGGGTATGGATAAAATAGTGGCTTTTGGTGGAGTTATTATAAAAATATAATAACTCGGAATTTCACAGCTTCGTTTAAAAATCAAAATTGAGCTTGGATCATTTAGTGAAAATGGAATAATATTTTTCAACGTGGAACTCTTGCGAATAAGATAGTTGAATACAATATCTCTGTTGGCAAAAAATACGATTACAAAAAGGAAATTGAAGGGTGGAAAGGGAAAAAATATCTACAAAAGTACAATTAGAAGAAACACGGTCTAACAAAGAGTTTGGTTCCTCTCATGGCAGTGGTGCAGCGAAACAAAGGAAAAGTACGACCAGTATTAGACTTCAGGGAGCTGAACACGTTTATCAAAGTATTTATTGCAAACACTGATAAAAGCGGTGTTGGACAAAAAGATCTTGGAAAAGTAAGAGGTGACAATGATTTAAATGAGGATCCAGAAGATAATGTAGAATTATACGTTGTGCTGCCTGGAGAAAAAAACAAACAAGACACCAATGTTACGAAGAAGCACGAGGGAAAGAAGAACCTCTGAGCGTTTTAGTTCTTGAGACGATATAGTCGTTATGACCGACGGGAAGTGTAGAGTGTAATTACAGTTAATGATTGTTTTAAAGCTAACAATCGATTTGCGTTACTTGTAAATAATTGTATATGTATATAGACGTATTTGTATATAATATAAAGACATAATTGTAAATAGCAAGAGAATTAGTTTGTATATAAATTATGTTGAACTGCATTAAGATAAATAAGGCGTTTTACGCTTAACTGACAAAGTTCTTTTTGATCTGAAATAACGTAAAATTAAAACTCAATACCATGGTCGATAAATAAAATATTTAGCATAAAAAGCCTTGTTCAAAATATTAAAATTTGATTAAAAACTGAAAATTTAAATAAGTTTATTATAAGTTTTTCTTTCTCAAAATAAATATTTTGCCAATGGCATGAAAGTGATTCCAATAAATAAATATGATACTTAATTTATTTGACTATTTTAGAAAAAGATCACTCTGACAAAATCAATTTTAAATAGTCAAAGTTAGTTTAGCCAATGAATCATTTAACTAACGTTTTAACTATTCAATAATTGTACCTCACTATACTTTAAATACACTACCACATCGATGACATTGGTCTAGAAAACGTGTCATGTAGAACGTTTTAGTGTTTTAGTTCTGTGTATTATTTGGAAATAAAAGTTTCTAATTATAATAACATGATAAAAGTTCTAACAATAATTTTTACATTAAACTTATCTTTAAAATAGTTGGTAATTTAAAAACAAGCGTCATTAATTCCAGTGAAGCGAGGCCAAAGTTCTGCCTCAAGTTTACCTGTCGGTAGAACTTTATTCCGAAGTTCCGCCGGTTGGCCTGTCAGTACTTTACTTTATCACCGTAAGGCATCACTAACTCCGATTACAACTGAAACCCACCCCTAAAACTCTCAGTCGATACATGTACTTTGAATTTCGCCTCTGTTGTCAGTCGATAAAAATCACCTTAATAATGGTAAATATTTTCATTTATAATTATTTACCGTTAAATTCGTATAAGCACATGTGGTCCCTAAAATATAAAAATATGCGCTCCTTAAAATGTAACCATATGTGATCCCTAAAATATAAACATATATGGCCCTTAGAATATAAGATTTTAAGTTTATGTTTTAATCTGCTATTAAATAAATAATTTTGCTCTTAACCTATTATCTAATAAAAAATAATGGTAAAGTAAAAAACTGGTAAGATATGAGAGTTTATATCAATAAAGTCAAAAAAAAAGTCAAAAAAGAAAGATTTATTTTTAAACTGAAATTTTTTCAATTATACATTAATTAACTTTACAGTTTTTTTACTCATGCCTAATAAACATCGTGTCTTCTACAACGATATTGCACTTCGAGGTACTTGTAAGTTCCTACGCAGGGATCACCAAAAACTCCATTGGAAGCATGAACAACGCACGAGGTTTTTGTTGCACAACTTTTGTTAACAATCTCAATTGATATTTTCTGATTGTTACAATTTTTATTTGTGTCTTGTGCACCGGGGCAAATACCAGACAATGTTCTACCGTAATTTGCATTGACTATTTCAATTGTTCCGTGGCCGTTGCAATCAATTTTTAGATCGCTGTTTTCACACGCCCGAGCAATATGAACTTGTGGTTTACCTTATATATAAATAATTTTGTTTTGTAATGATCTTATATAAAAACATTTGAGTGCATTTAAGGGTTTAAAAATTTTTTAAAAAATCAAGAAACTTACAATGATAGTGCACTTCGAGGTATTTGTATGTTCCGACGCATGGATCACCAAACACTCCATTGGATGCTTGAACAACACATGAAGACTTGCCTGAACAACTTCCAAGAACAACTTCAAGTGACTTTTTTTGGTTATTACAGTTTATGTTTGTGTCATAGGCACCATGGCAAACACCAGACAATGTTCTACCGTAGTTTGCATGAACCACTTCAATTGTGTCCTGTCCGTTGCAAACAATTTTTAGATCGCTGCCTTCACATGCTCTAGCAATACGAAGTTGTGATTGACCTAAGCATTATTTATACTTTACAACAGATAACACAATAAATTAATAAAACAAAACATTGCAATACAATATTATGGAAACACTTAAAATCAGTTTTTCAGTGTGTAGGCATTTGTCACATCATTAGTCAATTTAATTTGTAAATTGTATTTTTCCTTTGCTAATATTTCAATCGGTAAAGTGTTTTTTATATTTTTTTTAAATCTGATCTAATTATGTAGAATACTTCTTTGATTTAACAGTTAAAAATGTAATTTGTTGTAACAATAAACAGCTTCGAGTAAAATTAATTAATAAACTTTTAGGCTTCTATCTTTTTATTTCTCTGCAAGAGAATAATCGTTTAAAACATTAGTTTTTAAATAAAATTAAGCAATTGTTTAATTAGCATTCCTTGTTAATGTCAAGCTGCAGTAATAAACTAAGGATATGTTGAACTTAAATTAATAAAAAAATCCGAGTAAATTTTAATAAAATTTTTTTGAAAAAATACTCTTAATCTTTAAACAAATGATAAAAATTAAGAACTTTCGGTTTTTGCGTATAAACAAAATTATTAAAATTTGCATCAATTTAAACATGTTTATTTATATATAAATTAACATGTATTTGTAGGGAGGCTGAATAAGCGTGAATTTAATAAGTACGAATTGGTAAAAGTGCGAACCAGGTGCAAAAACTGGCCTAAGTGCAAACTGGCTTAAGTGCGAACTGGCATAAGTGCAATATGGCATAAGTATGCCGAATAAATTTGCAAATATTAACGCAATAGCGCACTTATGCCAATTCGCACTCATGTCAGTTCGCGCTTATGCGAGTTTTTGTAAATGCTGCTCGCTAACACCAGTTCGACTTATGCCAATTTGCACTTATGCCAATGTTTTCAAATTCTTTTGGCGCACTTTTGTCAGTTCGAAACTTATAACAGTTTGCACATGTGCCAGCTTTTGTAACTGATTTGCACTTATGCCAGTTATTTGTTAGTAAGTTGCACTTATGAAATTCGCGCTTTTCATAAGTCAGTATTTGTATGTATTTACAACTTCATCTTCTTCTCTTCGACTCCGCAAGATTATGTCGCTACAATTTGAATATAGAAAAACAGTTTTAATTTGTTAGCAGGACTATGTCGCTGCTATTCAAATACAGAAAAATAGTTTAAATTATTCTCAATAGTATGTACGAGGACCATTACTTAAGAGTTGTTGAATCTTCAAAGAAAAGAACATTCCTATCAATATATGAAAGATTATATTATGTAAAAAATAATCATCTAGTCAATTTTTATACAGGTTTGCCATCATTGGTAGTTTTTGATTATTTTATTCAGAGACTACATCAGTACACATATGATAGATTCAACGGTATCCCTAACAAAAGAACAAGAATTCCTGTTATGTCTAATCAAAATTAAAATGGATAACCAATTCCTATACATTGCAAATCAATTAGAAGTTTCAGTAGCAGCAGTGCACAGAAGCTTTCACAGAACTTTAGACATTCTTGTTGTAAGGTTGTCATTTTTAGTTAAATGGCCTAGAAGAGAAGAACTTAGCCAAACAATGCAATTGTGCTTCAAAGAGTTTGACGACAAAGTTGTTGTTATTGTGGACTGGTTTGAGGTTTCTGCGGAGAAACCTTATGGAGCTGCTAATCAGATTCACATTTACTCGCAATATAAACATAACCAGACAGTGAAATTTTTGATAGGTACCACACCCCAAAGCACCGTCAGCTTTATTTCAGAAGGTTGGGGTGGAAGATCATCTGACAAGCATATTATTGAAGAAAGTGGTCTGCATATTAATAAATTGCCAGAAGATATTGTGATTGCAGATAGAGGATTTAAAATAAATGAGGAAGTCCAGTTTTACAGAGCAAAACTTGCCATTCCTGATTTTACTCAGGAAAAAAAACGACTCCACCCAATAGAAATAGAAAATACTAGAAAGATTGCCTCTGTTAGAATACGCGTAGAGAGAATAATTGGACTGGTAAAAAGAAAGTTTGCCATATTACAATGCCATTTTTGCCATCTACCATTCCATTGGATTTCTTAAAAAAAAAGAAGGCTGATCAGGAACCTAAAATTGTGAAAGTGTGTTGCTGTTTGGTGAATTTACATCCTTCAATAATACCATTTGGTTAATTAGCATACAGAAAGTTTCAAACACAATCTTATTATGTATTCATTTTTATTTATGTACAGAAGTAATTTATTTTAATGTAAACAAAAAGTTTTAAAAAAGTTTTACAATAATATGAGTATAGTGTGAACTGTCATTTTTAAAATTATTTTAATACATAAAGGAAAATTAACTTTTTAAAACAAAGTTTATCAATAAAATATTTGTTGTAACACATCAGCACTAGTTTTTTGTTTTTTATTTGTTATCATAATGTCCTTGTATATTAAAACAAGAAATATAGCAAACATTTTTTTTTTCACTGAGGATTGTTTATAGTCGTTAAGGGGTAAACATGGCCGCCTTGAGTCTGCGTATCACAAGAGTAAAAACAATCAATAGTCTATTTATTTTTTTAAATCTAATTATAACTATTAATCCAATTGGTACATCTGCCAGCATCTTAAAAAGTCATAACCTAATATGTTGAGTTATTCAATTAAGACTTTTTAGCGATAATCATCGAGGACTATTTATCAATGATGATGCCGTTGACTGTTGCAACACCTAGCTCAACACAGGATTACAAAACCAATACAACTGCAGCTTTTAATTGTTTGTGCACTCGTATATTTACAACTATACGATCTAAGCGTAACTACAAACAGGACGTATTCTACAGAAATATAAGCTAAACTTTTTTAATGGCTTTAATTTAATGAACTTGATTCAAGTAACACCATTTATGCTTATAAATCCGAAACACTCAAAGTTTAAATCAATAATGGTTTTAATACCTATTATGTCATTTATCTCAAACACGCGGTCGAATCTACAGACTACCAGACATTCCGCCAAATTTTGGCATACAACAGCTCTATTTTCAAGATGTCCTCTAAGAAAGAACTGACGAGTTCCATCATGTGCAATGTACAAAAGATAAAAGAGCATTGCATAGAGATCTAAACAGCTGACCTTCATATCAGAGCTTACTATCGAGCATTTCTATTTTAAATATGTATGTTTTTTTACCACTTTATAACTTTGTGTGTTAATGTCACAATAGTTTTGAAAACTATACAATGACTTTTCTAAAAGCTATAATCGAGCTAGAAACAATTGATGGCTGTTATGTCTCATAGAAACCATATTAAATATGAGTTAAAGAAATATAGCTTGTGAGTATTTCACTTGAAATACTCACAAGCAATTTATTATCATAAAACGAATACAAGAACTTGATAAGTTTGTAATTTCCGTGCGTGACTTGCGTGAGTGATAATGTATGAACTGCATTTAAAAGATTGCTTATATATGGTTAAAAGGATATATAAAATATTGCTTAAAAAATAGATATACTGCTAAAACTTATACTTTTCAAGTAAAGTTTATTTATGTAGAAATTAATGTTTCCGTTATTCTATTCCGTGCGTGATTTCGCTTCAAACTCAATTTATTCTTTGATAACATTACTAATGCTTGCAATTCTTTGTTTTTAAAATATTTATATAGATTAGAATTAAATGAGAGTAAACTGGAGCTAGTTTTATTATAATAAAAATAAACGACAAAACATTTACAAGTTTCTGTGCGCGTAGTTTTGGAAATGCCCTACCCATATTTAAAAAATTATACCAAGGAAGAAGCAAAGATTTTCTTCAAAAAATTTTTCCCAAAACCATTTATCAATTAATTTATCAACTTTTAGGTTTTTTCCTTGTTTTAGTTTACAAGTACTACAGTTATGTTACATTTGCTTTTCGTTTCACTGCTTTGTTTAACTTGTTTAACTGATACTTTCTAAACAAAGATAACCAGCATTTTTAAAGCGTGTTGCAAAGTCTTGAATCTGGAAAAAAGTTGTGAAAGCAAGTGACATTGATGCAACTCCAAATTTGACAAATTTCTTAGAAAAGTAATAATTTTTCTAAAATAACTTATAATCAACTAAAAAAACTAAACTATTTATTTGGATATTTGATACTATTTTATGAATGTTTATTGTAATTGTTTCTGTACTTTCTGTACATAACGTAATATTTACGAAATAATTAAATGTGCTAGAAGTTGAAATTATTACCCTGAAAACGGAGCTAATATACTTTGGTTTTATATATATATATATATATATATATATATATATATATATATATATATATATATATATATATATATATATATATATATATATATATATATATATATATATATATGAATTTATATTTATAATTATATTTTTATATATATTCCCGATAAAAAACAGGGTAGCAACATAGAACAAAGTAAACTTAGTGTTTAAATGAATTTAATGATTATACAATGGCTGAGAGAAAGTTTCTCTTCCATGTCATTTGAAAAAAAAACTTTACTATTAAAAAATGTATACTTACCAGCAGCCGCAGCAGCTCCAATAATTAAAGCAAAAACAATTGCAAGTGGTACTACTCCTTTTGCCATCTTCAAAGTTAGCAATGCAGTTTGTGTAGAACTGACTTTTTAGCTGTTGTTATATACTAAAATGGTTACCATGGTTGTCTTTTGCTCGTCAATTTTAAATTACAATATACAATTAGTTTGTTATTTATATAATTTTTTTGTATCAATATCTATTTTATCTGATTAATGGAATAAAATAAAATAAATTACTCTTCTTTATTGCATAATATTATAACAACGTGACATAATGAAATATTGCATATAATTGTATTGCATGAAATTTGACAGAAAATAATTTTGCTATACTTAACCATTCAATTCTTATTTCAATGCGTAAATATAATTGAATTTTTCTTTTCTATAAAAAAATATTTTAATATGAAATTTTGTTGTGGTAAGAAACGACTCGGACATAATCGATTAAAACTTCCTCAACTAAAAGAAATAAAAATATTAACTACAATTATAGAATGTTATATTATAAACAATTTTTTTTTTTAATACTTTATAATATTATTTTTTATTGCTTTTCAGAAAGTTATATTTTATGTTCTTTCAAAAAAATATTTGTTAAGTTATTTTAATTTAGAAAGGTAGTATAAAGTAGGCAATTAACAGGGTGAAAATAACAGGGTGAAAATAATAGGGTGAAAATAACAAGGTGAAATTAACAGGGTGATTTGGTTTTCTTAAAGATACGTATCACAAAACTGCTATAAGATGTTTAAGTCAAAGCTAGTCTATATTAAAATCAATTTAGCAAAACGTTTGTTGCAAACAATATGGTTTTTTAATAAAAAATAAAAAGTTATTGGCTATTCCACGTTGTTACACGATGTTACACGTTGTTACACGGTATTACATGTTGTTACACGGTATTCCATGTTGCATGTCTCTTAAGCACGGTCTTAATCAACACAATTTAAAACGTTGGAATTGAAATTTTCAAGTTTTTAGTAATTTTAAGCCTTTCGTTACTTTAACTTTTCCTTTATTCAGGCAGTTGTGTCATTTGCAACAAACTTATTTTGGGCAAAAATTAATAAAAACAAAAATTAAGCTAAGACTTGAAAGGCAAGTTATACGACCTGGGTTAAAATCAGTACGCTAATATGGGCTAAAACTTTGTCACCATCCTTACCCCTTTACCCTCATTACAAATTTAAGTCTGAATTTTTAATGTTTATACTATATTATTTAGTAAGTTAAATGAACTAATACTTGTATATTTAAGTTACATGATTTTGCTGCTTGAGTTCCTTCCCGTTATAACGTTGTATACCGATAATATGGAGCAGGATGTTAACACATTAGAAAAGGTTCAAAGAGGAGTAAAAGTATTGCTTGGTGAGCCTAAAACCTTGTCATAAAACAACAGAAACAGCAACTTATAAATATTATTGCTCAAAAGAAGACATTTATTAGGAGGCCTTACGCAAAAGTTTAACACAAAATCAGATTTATAAGAAGTTTTTTGGAATGTCTCGCGAGTATTTAATTCGCCAAGAAGAGTCCCACAAAAGCTGTATATGAAAGCGCAAAAGAGAAATAGCGAGATGCTGCAATCAAAGGCATAACATTTTCAACAAAGGCGTAGCTCAGCCCTGAAAAGCACTGCTGTATATACAGCAGTACATGAAAAATTATTTCGTTTTAAGTTTTAAATAACACAATAATTTTTTAGCTTTTTGACATGCAGCGTTACCATGAAGCACCAAAACCTGTTTTGGGATTATAGCAGCCTTTAGATGAGTTGTTCAGTTTGTTCTTGAAGTTGTTTACTGATGATTTGATGACTTGATGATAAACTTAAAATTTTCAAATATTTGTAAACGTGGTTATAAATACCATTATTTAAAGCTATATAACAACTAATTTTATTTCATTACAAAGGGAAATGATAAAAAAGTTTATTTGTAGTGAATTACAATTTCTTCATTTTGAGTTAATGAAAATTTTTACTACTTTAATTCTTTATATTGTGCATAAAAAACCAAGTTTGTTTTTTAATTTATTTTAATTGAATTGATTCATTATGCTTCTTTACTTTAGTTGCTACAAATCAATATGGTGATTCGGCTTCTATTTTTACCAAATATTTTAACCAAGCGTTGCACTTTTTTTTAATTTGATTTCGAAAAAAAAAGTAAGGAATTTTTTCATGTAAATAAAAAAGTTTGTTTAAATGTCATTTATAATCGCAATAAATAACATTTCAATATAAAGATTTAATCTCGAACCAACCATTGCAACTATAAAAGAAATCAATTCATTCCTGTGCAAAAAAGCGATTCTTACCAACAAACTTGCCGCAACCTTATATAAACGAAATTGAAATGAAAAATGATTCCGTTACAAAATTCATAGGCGTTTATCTCGGTGAAAACATCTCCTGGAATCAACACATTAATTATGTATCTTCTAAAATTTCAAATAACATTGAGATTCTATATAAAGCTCGTAACTTCCTTAATAAAAATGGCTTAAGCCAACTTTATTACTCTTTTATCCACAGTTACATAAATTATGCTAACACTGCTTGGGGGAGTACTGTTAAAACTTCTTTTTCGTCGTCGAAAACTTGCGATCTGCATAATTAACTATGCTGATCGTTTTACACATACAAAACCTATTTTTACTGAAATGAGATCATTAAATTTATTTGAACTCAATGGTTTTAAAGTTTTATGTTTTGTATATTTATGGAGAAATAATTTATCCCCTAGCGCTTTTAATAATATTTTCAAACTCAAACCTAACAACAAATACGATATGAGAAACATAAATTTTTTAAATGAGCCGTTTTGTCACACAAAATTTAATCAATTTTGCATTGCTTCTCGTGGGCCCCACCTATGGAATAATATTGTTCTGCACAATTTCGATCAACCAACTTCCTTTTATCTTTTCAAGCTCAATCTAAAAAATGTATTATTTCACTTGATAATATACTCAAATACTTCTAATATTTTAAAAATTGTTATTTAGCTTGGATTTTATTACTTTTATATTTTAATTTTTACTTTATTTTATTGTATGTTATACTTGTCTTTATTTTGCTTTCTTGTATTTTATAAGGTTCTGACAACAAGATTTTGTGATCTTCTTTCAGATCCTAGCTTATGTTCAATTGTTAGCAGTTTATATATGTGCGCATCTATATTTGTAAGTATATATATGCTTATGTTTATATATGCGTGTGTTTTTAATATTTTAATTATGCTGATATTGGAATTTTTTTATTGTAACACCAAATATACGGCATATAATTGTACTGTGACATTTTAATGTAAGCAAAAATTAAAAAAAAAAATTAAACACAAATAAGGGAATGAATGAGACAAGGAGAAATGCAGTCTTGAAAATTACAAAAATGAACGGATTTATGAAATTTGCACAATTGTAGTTAAAACAATCTTTTATATTATGAAAACACCAATGTTATACTTTTTTTTTTTATTTAATATATTATACTGTTAATAATATTTAAGAAAGGGCAATATTTGTTAGGTAATATTGAAAATAAGGATACTTAGGTTGAGCGTTTTTATCTTATGCAACATAAAAGTTCCGACGCATTTTTTTTTTCAAAGGTTTTATTTCTACGAACTGCATATCGCTTTTATGCAACAATAGGGTTTTTAAATACTTTAAAAAAAACCTTTTTTTTTATACAGTTATAAATTTTTTATAAGAGGAAAGGTTCTTTTTTTTTTGCAATTTCTGATTTTTACTTTATTGGCTATCGACTGGTAAGGTTAGATTGTTTTAACCTATAGTGCACAATAAACCGGTTTTTTTTATAAAACATTAACTCACCAGTATTCTTCGTTGCAGCGATATTACCTGATTTTTGAGGAAATCCTTTATAAAATTGCAAGATAACATATGTGATGTAACCTTAAATAAATAAGTTAGCTTTGGTTACATCACATATGTTGTATGTGATGTAACCAAAGTAAAATAAATCATCAAATATGTTAAAAAGAATAAGTCACTTCTAATGCAATTATTTTGTTTTTATAATTGTTATGATTAGTTTTTTTTCTATTAAAGAAATATTTCAAATTATTAACACTTTATATTGCAACCAGAAAACATCGCAAAAGTTAGGGATTTAGAGAAGATCGAGGTTGATTGCAATAGGGAGGAGGTTGCAACACTATGTTATAAAGGATGGCTTTTATTTATTATTCCCTAAAAAGTTTACATTATGAAACTATAATGATAAAAAGTCAGCTAAAAAAAAAGTTTATATTAAATATATATATTAAGAATAAATATTTTCCATGACAAAATTTTCATTCGATTATTCAAACTCGTATTGTAGTAATTAAGTATTCAAAACGCGGACTTTGAATTTCTAACCATCGAATTATTAAACCACAAAAATAGAAAAAGCGTTTTAATAACTGCTTTGTATAGACCGCCAAGCGCAAATAAGAAATCTTTTTTAAAACACTTAAAATGCTACTTAAAAAAAGTAAAACACAAACAAATTTACATCACGGGAGACTATAACCTAAATCTTCTCAATGTTAAAACTGATAGCGATGTAAAAAGTTTTTTAAACACTCTATTTCAGTACAACATGCAACACTCAAACCGGAGTCACAAAAAGCGATATAAGCGACCACTTTCTAATCTTTTTCATTTCGGAATTTTTTAAAAAAGGAAAAAAAAGCAAAGTACTGAGGGAAGTAAAAAGGCAGATTAATGAATTTAACATTGAGGCGTTTAGAAAATATTTACTCAATGTAAACTGGAAAGAACTCAATTATTGCAAAGATGCTAATATAGCTTAAGATTTTTTTTACAATGAGCTCATTAATGCTTGCAATAGAGCGTATCCGATGAAGGAAATAAAAATTAAGCTAAAAAGCCTGCAAAGTCCCTGGATTACAAAAGGGCTTATTAAATCTTCAAGGAAAAAACTATATGAAAAGTTCTTAAAAAATAAAACTTATCAAAACGAAAAAAAGATTTTACAAAATTTACAAAAAAGAAAATTTACAAAAACCTGTTTGAAAACCTGAAAAGAAAAGCTAAAAAAAATTATTTCTCAAAATCACTACAAAATAATATTGGTAATAACAAAAAACTTGGGATATAATAAAGGAAGTGATAGGAAAAAATAAACAAGATCATAGTAATCATGATCATCATTAGTAATGATAATCATCATTTAGTAATGACAATCATGATAAGACTTTTAGATTACAAAGACAAAGTAGAAATTAAAAAAAATTTTTTTTAATTAAAGGGTGAAAGTATTTTCATTAATGAAGATTTTTGCTACGAAACTAACGTAATAAGAATAGACTTGAGAGAAAGAATGAAAACTAAAAGGCAGCTGGGAAAATTTGCATATATATCGTACGATAAGCTAATTGTGCGCAATTGGGTATCAAAAAAACCGTGCCAAGAAAGCAAGAGTTAAGTTTTATTGTTTTATTTGCAATTTTGTGTTTATACAAATGTCCTTTTTATTTTCTATTATTATTATTTTATCTAATTTTTTTTAAAAAACAAAAACAAATCAACAAAAAAATGGAGGAAAACCTAATAGTTAAATTTTGTGATGAAAATATCATTCTCAGGGACGAAAATGACTCTGGAAATTTTAATCAACAAATATTTGAAAGTCAATACTATACAGTTTTTGAATCTTTCCAAATCTTAAAAAAGGAAACTTTTTTTTCAATTTTAAATATTAATGTTCGAAGTTTAAATAAAATTTTGAAAACTTAAAGTTTTTGTTGGATGAATTAAAACATGACTTTAAAATTACTATATCACTCATTGTGTTGGTACGCTTTTGAATACCTAAAGAAAAATGCATTTTCAATACCTAAAGAAAAATGCATATTGTTATAAATAAATGTAATCTGCCTGCTAATGTAGTGCATTTAACCCTCCTAGATTAAGCTTATGTAAGCTGCAAGTGACCCTGCTAGAATATGCTCAGTCTTAGACCTCAGTTTAAAACTCTGCCTTGACATCATAATCAATTGAAAATCAACATGTATTCTGTTATCTATGATTATTTTCAACTTGTTTCTCTGCACAGTGGCCTTGTTTGTCAAGGTTAGTATTTCGGAGTTAGAGAGCTGAGAGAGGGTTAAAACCACAATTAAGTAGTCTCCTTGTCTGTAGTGGCCTTGTCGGACTTGGGGAGGTGAATTAAAATAAAATAAAAATTAAAGCAATTTAATAATTTTTTTTTACTTTAGTTAAAGTGATAACCAAGTGCTAGGTCAAGTTGTGTTCATATCATAAATAATCCTTAAAAAATAAGTTTAATGTTAAATTTTCAGAACACATTATTTATCGAGACATTAGCAAAAAACTATATAATTTTTGATGTCATTTTATTTTTCTCAAAAAGGAAGGAGGCTTTTTGATTTTTTTTTTTAAATACTGGTCTGTTTAATGACTTTTGTAGTTGATAAATGACATCAATACAAAAAAAATCTTTCAAATAGCTTAAACTCGAGTTACAAATGTTATGTTTGGGTTTTTCCTATTGCAATTAATTTTTATGAAGAAGAATACTTTTGTATATAACCTTTTATAAAACAAATAAAAATAACATGATAAATAAATAAACGCTTTAAAAGTCTAACTTATATTTTTATTGGTATTATACTGGTATTTGTTAAAAACAAGTTCTGCTTATAAAATTTTAAAACCAAAAATTTTTTTCTTCTTTATTGATTTTTTTGGATTTAGTAAGAAATAATGCATATTAATAAGAAATTTCAAGGTATACAAAAACAAAATATTTTAATGGAAATAAAAAGTAAAACAATGTTAGAAAAGCAGTATTCTTCGTTTAAGTACAATTTTTATTTTGTTCTAAGTTTCCAGTTGAACTGATGCGCAAAACAATTTTTTAAAAAAAGGGGAAAACCCAATCTAATTGTTTAGTTGTGTAAATCGTATAAAAAACTTTGCGGTAAGTAGATTTATTATTAAAACCAGATATTTTTATAACGAAAAAACTATGCAGATTCATGGAGTTAATAATAACCTCTAAACTGGAAGTATAATGGCATAAAAACAAATGTTTTTTGTTAATATTTCAATAAATCAATTGTTTTGTTTATTTTAATAAACTTAAAACTTATTTTCTGTTTATTTACAAAAAAAAACATAACTTGTTTCTGCACTTGGGAATCCCTTTAAAAAACAGTTAAAAATTTAAACTAAAATTTGATCCAATACTCGCTTTTTATTTAGGTTAAAAGTGTGATAATTTAAACACTGCATTGAGTATTTATGGCTGACATAAACAGTCCTTTATTCAACCTGGGCAAATCCTGTCTCTTAGGTACCCAGGCGCACTAAAAACATTAAAATGTATCAACTAAATGTAAAAAGCTTTTTTCAAATTATTACTTATTAAAGTAGAAATGCTAAGACACCTGTTTTCCTAAAACAAATTAAAAATTCAACATTTTTTATCAAGGTTTTTGTAACTAATAAAAATAGTTTATTAGTGCAATAGTGTCATGTATTATTTATTGTCATGTACCATTTAAATACAGAGGCAGAGCTTTCACAAGTTCAATATAGCTATTTCACAGGCATAGTGTGAACTCATAATATTTCTATTTTAATATCAATGTCAAATGAGGATGTGTCACAAAAAATTATGGTAATTGAAGCTTGGGGATAAGAAGACCCCAAATTATGGTCCCCTAACTCTTTAGCAGGGGATACTGTATTTTAAACATAATTGTATTGTTCCCAAGCTCCAATTAACACAACTTTTTGAAACAAATACTTATTTGACCTGCATTTATTAGTATTAAAATATAAATGTTTGGAGTTCACACCATGCCTGGAAAATAGCTATATTGAACATGTGAAGACTGTGGCTCCAATTCTAAAATATATACATTTATCATTTATATATATTAGGGTGTCCCAAAAAACAACATTTTTGAAAAATATATGCAGAGACCCCCTTAATGTGTTCGATCTAATACAAAAACACTAGATTTAAAATTTTTTTGAATAAAAAATATTTTAAGGGGTCCCTCAAGACCCTGGAATATTTAATGGGTCCCTAATATTTTCAAAAAAAAAATTTTTCAAAAATATGTCAACCTGGTACTCAAATGAAGCGAACTTATATAAAAATTTCAAAAATAATATAGATTTCAAATAATAATTGTTATTTTTGGTTTTATTACATGAAAAATTACGTTTTTTAACAAAAAACAAAAAAATGCATTTTTTATGTATTTTTATGACAATTTTGATAAATAAGTTAAAATTTTTCAAAATTAAATATTATTTTTGAAATTTTTATATAATTTTGTTTCATTTGAGTACCAGGTTGACATTAAATATTAAGGACCCATTAAATATTCGAGGGTCTTGAGGGACCCCTTAAAATATTTTTTTATTTAAAAAAATTTTAAATCTAGTGTTTTTGTATTAGATCGAACACATTAAGGGGGTCTCTGCATATATTTTTCAAAAATGTTGTTTTTTCTGGGACACCCTAGATATATACATGTATCCTTTATTAACCATCAAAAAAAATAAAAAACTCCATGATAGACTTTTACTTTTTAATAGACAATAACTTCTTTGGCAAAGAATGAAGCATAGAATGTGTTAGAAAACTATAATATATTTATATAAATTCATATAAGTATATTTATATAATATTTATGTTAAGTTTATCACAGGTTTCTCAATTAACTCTTTTTCAGTAACATGTTTTTAAAAAACTGGTTTTACCTGACATAAAATTTTAATTTCGTGAACATTACTATTTTTTTAAACTTAAATGTTAAACTCAAATCTTCGTAAACTGTTCTCCAAAGCATAAAACTGAGTTAAAGAATAAAATTGTTGTAATAAACCTTAGTATAGCTCTCTTGCAATATATTGCTTACAAACAATAGATTTTAAATATATACATAGTGACAATGTTTTAAACAATATCTTTGTACATAGAGACAATATATTTTAGATAACACATTGCATTGAGACAATATAATGCAAAAGAAAAATGTTTTGAAACATTTTAACATTTCCAAACCTAACATTAATAAAAAGACATTTAAGATAAAAAAACTTGTTTCTCCATTTTAAAGGCTGGAAAAAAGCTTGTTATTTTAATCAAGGTTTGTTATTCAGAGTTATTGAACTCAAAATTTAAAATTTAAAAGTAACAATTAAAAACAAAATGAGTAGTCTCATTGACGGCGGCCTTCTTTACCCTTAATAAACGAACAGATATAAAAAATTTTATAAATATTTATTTTTCTAATTTCTTAATTTTTATACATCATTTATTGTAGCAACAAAAAATGGAAAAATTTACAACATTTTATTTTAAGATATTAAACAAATAAAATACATTAAATAATAAATAAAAATATTTTGTAACAGAATCAATAACAATATTCAAATTTTATTTATGTAATGATTAAACTTAGTAAATTAAAAAAATATTTGTTAATAACTATAAAATAAAAGTAAAAAGAACCTGCAATTACACGTTGACAATATACTCAAAATTTGCAGAGTCCACACATTTTTCATTTAACCGAGCTGCATGCAACTCTATTACAAATGTTTGCTATATCAGCTCCTACAAAATTCAAAAAGTTTTAAAAAGCAATTTTTATCAAAAATAAGTTGAAAACTCTTAGTTATAAATGTAAATAAAAAGTAAACAAATATTACTCAAAAAAATGAAAATTACATTATCAAGATTATTGATATTCACATTTATTTCATTATTAAACAATATTTTATAAATTTTAAAATTGTGAAAGTTGTTTATAGAAAATTAACTATAAAGTCTTAATGAAAATTTCATATAAAAATTTTAGTATAATTTCATAATTATTTAAGTTTAATTTACAACTCGGATTAATATAACTATTACTTTTTAAAAATTTATAATTTATAAAAAATATAATAAGCAGAGTTATCGACCATAATAATTATAATTTAATATCATAACTATATTCATAATTATAATATTAATTACATAACCTGCTTTAAACCAAAACTAAAAAACAATACTTGCCGCTTTTTCCAGGAGTGAGTTCTGCTAAATCTCTCAGAGTATTTAGTTAATGAACTCCCTAACTTTAAATCACTTAAATAGATTTCAAAAATGTCTTTACGCTCAACAAGTGTAGGTAAATCAATTGTAATGGTTCGATCAAAGCGACCAGGACGCATCAAAGCCTGTAAAGATAAATGCTAAATATGTTCCAATAACACATAAGAATAAAATTCTTAACATAAAAATAAAAAACTAAACCTGGTCAAGAATATCAGGTCTATTTGTTGAGGCCAGACATAATGACTCCCTCTCCCCCCGATACCATCCATTTCAACAAGTAGTTGATTTAAGGTACTTTGTTCACTGTTGCCACCTTGTCTATAAAAACATCAAATATCACTATTATTAGTAAAAAAAAGTCATTTAACTCTGCCAAAATATCTGGTCAAGTTTATTTGGTCTTCCAAGGTCAAGTCTATGTGCTTTCTACTTTTTTTTTTGTAAAAACTACCTTGAACTAAACCACAAAATCATCATAAAGTTCTGCAATCTTAGTTTGCTTATAGCATGATATTTAAAGCTGCTTAATTTATTCAATTTTTCTCAATAATTTTGTGGCTACAATTGAACTTTTTTGTAGCTATTCTTAGCTTTTTAGTTCATTTTTGTTTCTAAAGTGATTTATCTGATTCTTCTTTAAACTTCTCCTAGAAATGTTTTGGCCAAAATTTACCTTATGTTAATTTTCTTTGCATAAAATACGTACAATCATGGATTTTAATGTGTTTTTTTTGTTATTAATAAGATTATTTTCCCAGAAAAGGAACATTAATATTAATATAAATCAAAGATGCAAAGAGGTGCCAGTTGTTAAGAGAAAACAAACAAAAAAAAACACTTGATGCGTTTTTCATTACGGGGAAAGAGGAAAGGGAGGAAGGAGGGGGAGGGGGAGGGAGAGGAGAACTAGGGGCTACTACAGTCAGAGAGGCTAACTGTTTTTTTTTTTTTTTTCGCAGATTTTTATTTGATTTATTTTATTGAACTCACTGTCAAACCTAAACTCTAAAACTCTAAAAGAAAATCTTTTGAATAATAGTTTTCTTAAACTTAAGCTGGCCAGAGAAACAGGTTGAGTGGTGTCTATAACACTCATTTCTTTTTATAACTGTGTTTCAACCCTTCTTAACTCTTTAACTCCAAAACACAAATAATGGCTGCTGAGTGCTAAAGAAATAATTTGAGCACAGTACCTAGGACAGGGGTGTCATGGGGATTGATACCAGATGAAGATAAAAACTTACAACACCCAACCTTTGAATTTATGCAAAACTAATAATTTTTAGGAAAAATATATGGGTTTATATTTTGTAAATGTGTAAATATCTTTTATATATGAAGTGTTTCTAATGTCTTTGTGATGTGTTATGTTATGTGTTTGTAGTTTGTAAGTGATTATTATGTTGTTTGCATGGTTTCAAATCGTTGTGACTTAGCTTAGTTTACAGCAAGAGTGTTGACCTTGCTAGCTAAGTGGTGTACTTTGTTATAATGTAACTTGGCTTTGTCTAGAGCAAGATTGTTTGTGCAAGTTAAGTGGTGTCCTGTCATGATGAAACACATAAATTAAATCTGTTTGTAGTTAGTGTAGTCATAAAATGTGTTAAAAAAATATTGTTGAAATAATGTGTTTATAAGAAATGTTGAAAAGATATAGTTTCTAATATCTATAATTTTTTTTATATTTATAATTTTAAGTAAATTTTATTGAAAAGATATACACGGTGTGTCCCAAATATGGTTTTCTGGATATAAAATAAAACACACATTATATTATCATTGAAAGTTATTATTTATTAAAGTAGGTTCCATCAGACTCAATACAATGTTTAGCACGATCAACCGCATGCATAGATTTTTTTATGTCATTTATAGGAATGTTCTTCAGCATCACGGTTACAGCTGCTTGAATGGCTGGGATATTAACATGCTCCTTTGGTTTTCAGTTTTGGAAAATAGAAAATAGTCACATGGTGATAGATCAGGCAAATATGGAGGGTGGTTGATGAGAGAAATCCATTTTTTCATCAAAATTCGTTCACTTTTTTGGTCGTGAGGTGGTGCATTGTCGTGCAATAAAACAGTTGTTGCCCTGCTGTATATTCAGGTCTAACACGACTAATTCTTTTCCACAAACGATCTAAAACGCCTAAATAGTATTCTCCATTAACAGTTTGACCTTCTGTACTTGTGGACATAATCCAATCATAAAAAGTAATCAACATTGTCTTGATTCGAGACTTCTGGAAATGCATATTTTTTGGTTTTGGCTCGCCTTTGGAGTTCCATTCAGAGACGCTTAGTTTCAGGGTCATATTTAAAGTACCATGACTCATCACCAGTTATGATCGAATCAAGAAAGTCTGGATCGTTTTCAACAGCTTCAACAATGTCTTTGCTCCACACGGCTGACTTTTTTGGTCTTCATTTAATTTATGTGGAACAAAACGCGCACATACCTTTCTTTTACCCAAATCTTGAGTTAAAATTCTCATTTTACTTGTATTTGATCCTCAGCCAACATTCTCGTAGAAAAATTTGCATCGATACCAATGATTTCACGGACTTTTTCCACCAATTCAGCACGATTACTAGCTTCTGGATGACCTGGCCTCAGATCGCCATTTAAATCCCTCTCGCGATCATTTTTAAATTATGTAAACCACGTATAAACTTGAGTACGACTCATACAATCATCACCATAAACTTTTTTCATCAATACTCGTATGTCTCAGCGAATTTTTTTTCAAGTTTAACACAAAATTTTATATTCGCTCTTTGTTCCATTTTTGTTTTGTAACATTTAGGACGAGTTTTTCTTTTATTGAAATGGCTGTAACTTTCACATCTGTCTATCCGATTTACATGAATGTAGGTACGTTTGAAAGAGGATGAATGTATCTTTTCATGCTGCAAATTATCAATGGATGGCGCTGCATGTTAAATGATTTAAATATGAAGTTCGGTTATTTTGGGGCATATATCTGACAATTTCATTAAATATCTATATACTGTTACTTTTTGAGTAAGTTTGTTTAAAATATGTATACTCTGTTCTTTTTTGTTAACAATTTATGCTTTTTATGATAAATAAATTTTGTTAAATAACTGGCTTCCTTTTTACTAATAGCTCCTCTCCATTTAAACATTTAAGAGTTTCTATTTTACATCATTAGATATGCTTAACTTGAATTAATTGTTTTTTTTATTTATAAAGGTAAATATACAAAGTGTTACATAAGTTTTAGTAACTTTCATTAAGTTTTTATGACTTTTTGTATACTTTTTAGTGGATTTTTTGTATTTGTTTTCTCCATGATAAGTATGGATCAAATCTGTTTGTCAGCTATAACAAGAGGATGTGATTATTGGAATCAAGAGATGAGAATGATGAGGTTCTTAGCAAACAATTCAGCTTTATCTTAAGGTGAGGTAACAAAATCATGCAAGAGAGGTGGAACAAAAGATTTCCCCTTAACAGACACTGTTAAATATCAATATTTACTGTCATTTTGTAGAAATGCTATATGATGATGATGTTACAATATGATGATCATAACTACAATGGTGACTCCAGTGATGCTCAGTTCAGCCAAGAGAAATGTTAAATACAACAGATAAAGAATATAAAAATATGTTATTTAATTTTTAAAAGAAACACCAAATTAATTGATAAAGAACCATACCTATGTGTAAATATAAAAATACAAAACTAAGTAACATTACCTAGAGGAATTAATAATCTAGGCTAAAATATTACAAAGAATAAACATTTATAAAAAATAACTGCAGTCCTTGCTCTTCCAATGGCATCATTTTTATTATATACACAATACATGGAGACATTTTGCGTCAGCTTGAGAAAATAAATCTCGTACTCTAGCAGCACCAACCCCTTTAAACAACATTAAAAAAATGATTTTATACCATTTTAGTAAATATAAAAATAAAAATATTGATATATAAATTGTAGTATATTAAACCTACTTATTATATACTATATTATTATATTGTAAAAATAAATATTAATTATATATAGTTTCCTTAAAAAGCGGATGAAAAAAGTGAAGACTAAAAAGAAATCAGTTCAAAAGTTTAAGACCACATCAATGACATTTAGGAAATGCAATGAGACTAATTAAAAAAGAAAATGTTTTGTAAAAAATACTTAAAGAAATAATAAAAATTTTACCTACTAACTACACTAAAATGTCTTGCTTTTTAAATGTACATAAATGATAACAGATATTGTTAAATCTTTTTTGTAGTCAAAGTAAATCCCAATAACGTCAAAAATTTTAGGTTTTAAAACATTCTTAGCAAATGTTTTTACTACTTTACTTGATACTATTATGAAATAAAACAATAACAAAGATCTTATATGTATGTTTCTTTAACATAAGTTATTATGAAATAAAACAATAACAAAGATCTTATATGTATGTTTCTTTAACATAAGTTATTATGAAATAAAACAATAACAAAGATCTTATATGTATGTTTCTTTAAGATAAGTTATTATGAATAAACAGAAAGAAAAGATCTTATATGTATGTTTCTTTAACATAAGTTATTATGAAATAAAACAATAACAAAGATCTTATATGTATGTTTCTTTAACATAAGTTATTATATAGTAAATTTATGTTTCTTTGAAAAAATACTTGATTTCATAGTGCTACTTCAAGTTTCTAAACTTTTTTAAAATTAGTTTTATAGCTTTAACATTTTTATTTTTTAGACAAGTTTTCTGTATAATTTTGTTATATAGTAAGTTGTAATTTGTTAATAAATATGAGACCGAGAGTTTAATGTCAGTGAGAAATATAATAGTAACAAATTATTAAAAAAAAAATCTTAATGTCCATATTTTTTGAAATGTTAATGTATATATTTATTAGAATATATATGCATATAATATATTTTAGCTATATTTTTATACATAATATTTTTGAACCCTGATATAGAATTGTTATGTTATTAAGATTAAATTATATAAAAATTTGAATAAAATAAAATCAAAAAATCAGATATAAATTTAAAAAAATCAGATTAAAATAAACAAAATCCCATTGAAATCAAAAAAATCTGATAAAAAATTAAAAAAAAAATGGTCATGATGTTTAATCTTTTGATAAAAAAGATGTTCTAAAAGAAGACCAATGCGTTACACATCTCCACTCCATCTTCTGGTGCATTATTTCTATAGTACTTATTTTTTTAAGTTAAAATAATAATATTGACAATATATTAATTGTTAAATTTCACATAATTTAAAAAATCATTTTTTGATCTTGAATAAGACATAAACTTGAGGAAACTAAGCATTTTTAAAAAAAGTAGATCGTGAGATCT
Organism: Hydra vulgaris; assembly: GCF_038396675.1. Lineage (NCBI taxonomy): Eukaryota > Metazoa > Cnidaria > Hydrozoa > Anthoathecata > Hydridae > Hydra > Hydra vulgaris. The sequence goes on from NC_088930.1 coordinate 40,001,660, forward strand.
ACTTTTTAAAAATTTAACTTTTTTATTTTTTAGACAATTTTTTTCTGTATAATTTTGTTATATAGTAGGTTGTAATTTGTTAATAAGAGAACAACACAACTAAAATAAGAGACACAACTTTTATAGTTTCAAAAGAGAAAGGCCTATAAAACTTGTAAAAACAAACTCAATATAAAAAATGCTAAAATAGTCTGAGCAAATATCTCTGTAAGAAACATGTAAGAACTTATGTGTTTAAAGATTCTTTAAAATGTTAGAAAACATTCTAAAAAACATGAGCATTAATTGAAAAATGATATTTAAAAAAATCTCATAATCAGAACAACCTACGGTCAGATTGTTTCTTTAAATATTAAAAAAAGTCAAGGTTCAAGTTGCTGCAAAAGATTCACTTTTCATATTGTTTTGTCGGTCTTGTCGTGAGAATATTTGTGGTTCAATGGAAATATGTTTATTTATAATTTGGAATTCAAGAATAAATGACCAATAATATTTTATTAGAAAGTTGGCAAGACTTTACTGATTATTTGATATCTTTTAGTAGATCTAGTTGTGGTGAACAGTTTTGGCCAGAGTGGAATAATGTGCACCCATAATTATGGGTAGTGGTAGATTTCTCTCAGACCTCTACCCCAAACTAGCATATATTACCATAATGTGGCATCATTTTATAGGTGTGATTGTAGGAAAAGTGTTTCTTTATTCAAAGTTATGGTGAACATTTAAAATTAGGGACTCTAAGAGAGCATTTAAATAAATATTATATTTGTATACTGCTGTTTAACATTACTCACTTCAATGTGTGTGCTTTAAAAACACACTTTAAAGTGTGTGTAGATAC
>NC_088930.1:40007500-40027500 GCF_038396675.1 Hydra vulgaris
TAAAAGTAATTGTTCAAGCATATCAATTATAAAATAATTGTTCAAGAGCAAATCTTCTAAATTTTATCGCAAAAATTGTAGTTTTTTTTTATATAGCGTTGTATAATTCTTATATGGTAGGTGATTATGAACATTATATGATTAGCACAGAAATATTATTGGATCGTTTTTATTTTATTATATTTTTTCTTAGAAACCAAATAGGTTACCCCAATTAATAATTAAAAGTTATTTAGCCCTAGGGAATATTTATTTTATATGATTTTTATACTTTATTTAAGATGTGAAACGAATGCTTATAATAAGATTCAAGATTCGAAAAAGAAAAAAAAATACTTAATTAATTATTCTTATCTTACGAAAAATTAAAAATAGCATTAAAAAAAATTTAATTAATAATTTATATTTATTATTCCGCGCTAAACCCAAAATTTATATTTGTTACCGTTTTGGAGTTTTTAAAGTTAAAATTTTTCTTCTAATCACGGTATGGAAGATAAATAATTAATTATTTATCTTCCCATACCCTAATCATATTTTCTGTATTTGCCAATGTTACAAAAGTAAATGGTAATAAATTAAGATAAGTAGTTGTCAATTGAATCAATTCTTTAGTGGTAGAACAACCTTGATCAGTCTAGAATACCAAAAGATAAGGATAATGTTCGAAATGTGATGAATACCATTGATGCAATGATAAATCCATTTACTATTGAAAGCAAAGAACTACTCAATATCTCAACAGGTTCTATTGCTCCCACTGATATTGAATCTGATCTTCGTAATGCCCATGATATAGGTGATAAACAATTTACCTCATTCGTAAAAGAGAAACTGTTGTGTGAAGATCCTGATATATTTTCCACAATAAAGCGAAGTAGTTTGAAAACATTTGCTAGGTTAAAGCAGGTAACAAAATCTAAGTCTTTAAATGGTAACTAGTTACATTAAAGAATGACAGAGACTTATTTGTTAGGCTAGTGCTAATTGGTAAAGATAGAGAAGTCGATGTAAAGGCAATTTTATCATATTCATTGAGAGTGTATCCAGCCTTTATCGACAATCACAGGGTCACTTGTAAAAACATGTAAAGCCAAGTTACTAAATGTTATTGAATCAAAATGTAATGATATTGACCGTGACCACTATTCCTACAGACAACGCCACTCATTGATGCTATGGCAATTTTACTGAAGCTTAAAAGCAATAGCGGGCACATTCAAGGAGCTAGCAAATGAAGTATTTAAACAAGTAATACGATTAGCTGATTACCATAAATCATTTCGTGTTAAATTTGTATCTGATTGCTACCCATTAATTAGCACAAAGAATGCTGAAAGAGAAAAAAGTGCAATCCGGTGTACAAGCATTTACCACCTATAGTGCTACTCAACAGGTACCAAAGCAATGGAAAATGTTTTTCGGACGAAATAAGGTGGGGCTAATAAATTTTCTATACATATCATGGTGTGAGTGTGATTCACAAATTCTTGGTACATAACTCTCTCCGTAACACACACAAACTTGTGTAACAAAATTCAGTCAATTGACAACCTTATTGTTGTAAGTGAAGTTCATGAGCTTGCCAGTGACCACGAAGAAGCTGATACTAAGTTGATTTTATATGCATCGCATGCGTCACTGCACTATCAAACTGTTGCTATTAGTAGTCCTGATACTGATGTATTTGTGTTTGTTCTGTCAACTTGCCTTCCGTCAACTATACACTTCAATTCTGCTGTTGGTAACAAACGCCGTATCATTAACATAAAAAAACATGAACCTGATCTTGGTAAAGATTTTTCGATTGTGACTGGCTTTCATTTGTTTACAGGTGACGATTTTTGTTTCTTTAGAAAATATTGTAATGTTTAGACGGGGTAAAACTGTGAATTCAGATTTTTAAATTTATTCAAGTTTATATTTATAGTTGTTATTTAGGATGCGGTTCAACAAGTGCATTTTATGGAAAGGAAAGGAATAGCTTTCAAAGTCCTACGTAAAGAAAAAGCAAAATATTTAGAAGCTTTTAAAACTCTAGGTGATTCAGTACCACCATCTGATGAACTAATAAATATGCTGGAAATATGTCTGTGATTTATACGGGGATGAACAAGAAGAATCAGTTAATGTAGCTCATTACACATTATTTAAATCTGGTAAATTTAGCGAAGAAATGTTGCCGCCGAAAGATTTGCTCTGTGCACACATAAAAAGAGCTAATTATGAAGCTTTTATAAAAAGAAAAAGATTACATGTAGCATTGATTAATCCGCCAAGTCCTTTTGAAATGCTTGTTGAAATGATCAAGGTTCCATTGCCATATCTTGGCATGGATCGTCTGTCATCCCCAGATTTGGTGCTTGATTTTGTTGAATGTTATTGCCGTGGTGATTGTTTCTACAAAAAAATGTTCATGCAAAAATTGCTTAACATGCTTATAATTTGCACAGATCTTTTCAAATGTAAACGCTCCTGAAGATGACCATCCCAGGGAGGTAGGATGAAATTGAATAGTCAGATAAACTATCCGAGTCACAGTCTCGATTTGACAGTAATACAGAATAAACGTCTGAATTTTTTTTTATTATATCATTGCTATTTTTATATTTTCGGACATTGAACTGTGAGATAAGCATTAACAGTAGTAATGAAAATAAAAAATTCAGCTATAATAATATTTATGTTTTAAATACAATACTCTTTTGAAAGCGGAGCATAAATATGGTAACTGATAATTATCCTAAGAAAACAGCATACAAAAATACAAAGGTGTAGAAGTCAGTTACTCATATCATAAATTGTCCAAAATTTTATATAAAATTGGCAATTTATTGAGGAATACACTAACGAAATTTGAAATCACAAATATTATTTATTTGGGGGTAATTAACAGAAAGCAGACTTAGGTTTTTTTCAGTTAGTTGAAACCGTCTCTGTTAAAATGAAAGGATGGTTTTTATATACGGGGAAAATGTTTGACCTCAGTTATCCGGTTACTGTGACTCTAAAAATCTGGGATCTTTTGGGTATTATATTAGGTCATTTAGATCTTCAAAATAATGCTTTCGAAAAATTAGTTACTAAATGTGTCTAATCGAAACTCTTTTTCTAGAAGACTTTTCTGTTAACACAATCGCGGCCTAATATATATGCATATATATACATATATATACATATATATACACATTGTTTTGTAGTACTGATGTCTCTTAATTATTTTTTTAGGACATAAGATATTTGAACTTTACTCAGGCAAAAAGTTGCAAAAGTTGAATCAATTTTAGTTACATATTTTGTGAGATGACTTTTGTGCACATAAGGAGTAATTTAAACCAAAAAAGTCAATTTTGGAGTAATTTAAACCAAAAAAGTCAATTTTTGGGACAATTGGTGGGGTACTCGCTGCCTAAATTTTTTTTTTAAAATAGCCCCTATATATATATATATATATATATATATATATATATATATATATATATATATATATATATATATATATTTATATATAGACACACACACACACACATACACACACTGAACAAACAAATTTGTTGCCAGTTTTGCTGTGATAGCATTACTTTAAATCCTATATATGGTAGTAGATTTTTACATTATTCTGTTGCAAACATATCATATAGGCGAGCTACCATTTAATAAAAGAGAGTTTTTTTCAATAAAATCCATTTTAAAAAGTGATAGCTGAGAATCTGTAAGTTAGTTAAAAATATAATAATTAAAAACTAAGGAAATAGAAGGACCAAAAAACAACGCATAGTAGCCAATTTTATGATCAATGTAGATTTAAAATTAAAAAAAACTAAGTAATATAAAACTAATAATGAAAATTAAGATAAATAGAAACTAATGTTTCAAAAATACAATACATAGTATTTATATAATATGGAATAGTGCAACTTTTCTTCTTCTGTGTTTCTGTATGCTATTTTGCCTTATGGTTATAACTGTTTTTTTTTTTATATATTAGATCTAATATATTGAATATATTGCATGTTTGTTGTTATATTGAATAATTAAAGTAAGAAATAAAATTTGTTTTAATAATAAAATTCTGGTCAAAATGAAATTTTTCTCAAAAATGCAATGTAAAGTAAATGTAAAAAAAAATTATATGTACAAACAACACTGTTAAAAAGCTTTTCCACAAATTTTTTAGTTAATTTGATGAGCAAGATTTTTGTTCCAGTAACTTTTGGAATACAAAAATTGCTAAACTCTCATATTGTTGCACTCATATATTTGGTAAAGTCATTTTTGATTGCTTTTAAAAGGAATTTTCAATATAAAGCGACTTTGAAATTTGAGATAACAACTTTAGAATTATACGTGGAAACAATAACAAAATTACAAAACAACTTAAAAATAAAAAATCTCAAAATAAACCTATTTCAAAAAATTACTTTATTCCCTGCTTAGATCCTGGTTTGATTACTGTTGCTTTGGCAACTGTATGACGTAACTATAAAAGAAAAAAATTATATGTACAAACAAGACTGTCAAAACAAGTTAACAAATTTCTTTATTAATATTTTACAAGCAAAATCATAAAATTAAAAAAATCAACATACTTACAAATGGATTTCCAAATGAACCAAATCCTAGACCTCCTTTAGTTTTATTAGAAATGAAGTAAAGAATGCCAGTGTCTCACCCCCTCCTACTATCATAATTTCCAGTAAAGAAAACCTACACAATGAAAAAAGAGATAATATTTACATACATTTGTTAGATGTAGTCAGGAACAGCATGTAATTGCATGTGTGTGCCTCGGTGTACACCTAAACATAGAAACATGTCATTCAATAACAAGCTCAACATAATTTAGGTCATAAAACTTATTATTACACATAAGAACTTTAACCAAAGTTTAAAAACAATATTAAGAAACCTGTTGCCAAGTAAAATTAAAAAAACTAAATTTTATATTCATGCAATTTGCATCAAAATATACACTAGTTAAACAACAATTAATTTAATAAATAATATTTATTAAATTAATTGTGATGACAGTTTTACTTTTTAATGACCTCTTGCTTTGGTGCTATTTTTAAAATAATTTTAATAATTTTTAATTTCTTTAATATTTTTTTTGTTTAGTAAATGAAGTTTTAATAATACTTTAAACAATTCTTTGTAGAAAAAAATATTAAAATTTTTGAATTTTGAATTTTTTTTTTTAATTAAATCAAGAAAAGAAGAAATTAACTTTTTGTTTAAAATTTAATTTTTCTTTTCTTTTGAAAGGCCATGGATAACCTCTGCAAAGAAACAATTCAACAAGCAAGTCAAAATTCAGAGTTTTTTTTCAGATTCAAATCTGTAAATTGAGATTAACAATCTTTTAAGATGTTTAAAGATGAAAACAATTCGAAAGATGGAAAATATTTTTTTAAAGATGGAAGCAATTTGAGCTCAAGTTATCTTTATTTATAATTGTTTATGCGACATGATTGATCGCAAAAAGTGACCAACAGTGCCCTCTGTACACAACTACACCTATACACACATACTCAGCAATACAGGAGTACTGTTAATAGGTACACATAGTTATTATAGTTTCGTTTTAAATTTACTTATAACAGTTTCGTTTTGTTTCTTGAAAACTATGAACTAGAAATACATATATTCTCAGCTTACTTGTACAATCTTGGATATTTATAAATATCAACATATGATCTTATATATTTTTTTGATCATATATTTAATTATTTAATATTAAATATAATATTGAAAAGCTTTGGATATTTATACAATATTGAAAAAGTAATATAAAAAAATATCAAACTTATTGAGCACTGCAAAATAATAAAATTGAATTAACTATTGTTCTTTTAAAAAAACATAAGCAGCATTTTAATATCATTTTCATCTATTTTTATAAATCTGTCTATTGTAAAAAAACATAAAAGCCAAATGTCTCAAAATCTTGCTTCTGACATTGCTCTTGTGTTCAAGCACAAGACATTTAAATTTTTCTTTCTAAAACTGATTAACATTTATTGCAAGGTACGCCATTGAAAATTTTGCACAAACAATGATTATACATATTTGTCTACTGTGAAACATGGTTTTAAAAATGTAAATTTATATAAATTAAATTTTTTTCATTAATCATTGTTTTAATAGCTTGAGAGAAACATAGTATGAATTTAGCTTGTGGGTTACAATTATCTTTTAAAACAAGTTTTAAAAGATAATTGTGTTATTCCAATTTGATATATTTTGATTAACATGTTAAATAAAATATCTTATGTTAAAAAAATTTATTCTTTATACTCTGGAGCTTACTTTTATAAACTAAAGTTGTTGGCTATTGTTGTAAGGTTGTTGTTTTTAATGATTTGATATTCTTTTTATTTTTCATTTAATCTCTGTACGGACAGTTCATTACAACTTTTATTTGGAAAATATTTCTAAATAATACTCGCATATTTATATATACAAGCTAGGACTGTTTAAAAATCTTCAAAAAAAAAAAAATGTTAGAACAAATTTTAAGTTAACTTTGCAATGATTTTATACAAATTTATTACCATATTGAGACTCAGATATAGAACATATTTTGTTATGAACAAAAAAATTTAATATTTTTAAAATTTAGTTGACAGCACTCATTTCACAAACTTTATGTAATGTATTTGTAAACAATTATCATAGTTTTTAATGTCACCACATTTAAATTCTAATAATCTTATCTCTTTTAACAAATCTTCATGATAACCAAAAATAGTCATAAATTTTGAGAATTTTTTATAAACTTTTGGCTAGTGTTGTTAAGACATTTAAATAATTTGACTGTCGACTAAATCAACTAATATATTTTAAAGTCGACTAAAATCAACTACTACATTTTTGAAATCAACTAAATTGACCAAACGTCGATTTAGTTGAAGTATGGGAATGATTTTTTTTTTTAAATAAACTGTAATAAAAATAATAAGTAATTCATATTAGTTTTCTATATTATTTAGTATTTTATATATATATATATATATATATATATATATATATATATATATAAATATACATATATATATATATATATATATATATATATATATATATATATATATATATATATATATATATATATGTATATATATATGTATATTTATATATATATATATATATATATATATATATATATATATATATATATATATATATATATATATATATATATATATATATATATATATATATATATATATATATATATATATATATATATATATATATATATATATACAGGCCCGTAGGAACAAAAAATTATATAAGAGAGGGGGGGTTTCTTTCTTTCAAAACTAAGTTTTGCAATTGAGCAACATCGAGTTCTTTGACATAGGATTTGCCGTTAAGTGCATACATGAAAATGTTGGATACTTTTTTTGATAAACAACCCAATCTGGCTGATCAAGCTGTTATTGTTTGCTACGTTATCAAGAGCTTCGTAGTAAGTCTTTCGATATATCTCCTCTGTTGTTTCAGGATAGTACATGGTATTACCAGTATAATAACTTTCAATTTTAGGGCGTATTTTCTTCCTTGGAATATAAGGATCTTCAATCTGCAATCATAATTGCCAGATTTGATAGTTTTCAAAATCCCACAAATGACTGATCATTTCTAATTGACATAGATGTTTTAACCGCAAGTTAAACAAAACGAATAAAACATAAAGGTTTTCATTTTCGCTTAATTCATGGAGTTCTTTTAGATGAGTTTCTTTTTAGAGATTTTTTTACAAGTTTACAAATATCTTTTATTGTTCCAAAGGTTTCTGACAACAGTTTAAGATATTCCAACAGAATCTCCAGAGCAAGATTCAAGGCATATCCATAACAATGTGTATAGAGGCGATTCAATGTTTTTATCACTGTTGCAACCCTTTTTTTTTTTTACCTGCCATAGCACCCACCATCGTAACATTGTCCACAAGCATTATTCAGTCCAGCTTTTTTGTAGCTACATCCTGTAAATACAAAAGGGTTTTTTGTACACTAAGGCTGAAATTAAACAACAAATTTCCTGCAAAAAAAAAATTTCAATCAATAAAATAGTAAAAACATACACCCCGCAAAATAATAAAAAAAATTTTAAATTTGCATTTTATCGCAGTATTAATACCTGAATGATATTTATGATTAAATTAGCATCAGGATCTTCTATTGAATAAAGGTCGATAAAATCTTGGTGAAATTGTAAATCGTTATTCACCTAGCGAAACAGATAACACTTTGTTCAAGATTAGATTTGTACAAGTCTCATCTGCCATGATGGTGTAAAATCTTGTTAACTGGATTTTTGATGAGATATCGCGCAATATCCTATGTGCCATTATCTGAAAAATTTACTTTCATAACTAACATAAATATATAAATAACATATATATATATATATATATATATATATATATATATATATATATATATATATATATATATATATATATATGTGTATATATATATATATATATATTCACAGTACTGAGAGAAAAAATACCTCTATCATTTCATCTCGGTACCAGGTGAGGTATATTTGCTTGCGATTCAACCATTTTATCAAACTTTTGTCTTTATAATCAGAATTTATCATCAGTAGTTGATGAAAATTTGGATTAGCTGATCCTGATTATTTGTCCCAGTCACCTCAGCTAATCGCTTGACATGCGTAACAAATTTAATAATTTATAGTTAGCAGAAGCATACAAAAAGAATGTTTTTATAATCAATGAATAATAAATTTATTATATTTGATTGAATGATAATGGATAAACCTACCAAAAAACCGAATGTATGAAAGAATTTTTAAAACATTTTTATTGTTGAGCTGTTTCTAATGAAATTCATTACAAATTATAACCCCTATTCCCCTACTCTGTCGGAGCCTTCAAAACAAGATGTTGTCCTTCTATGCGAATGAGAAATCTTATTAGCGCTATATTTATTTGTGGCATTTTTCCAATTAATGAATCCTTTGTGGTGAATGCAGATTGCATTTTAGAGGAAGAGATAGCATTTAAATGAATAGCTTTAATGCATGTGATGCAATACGTCTTGTCAAGCCAATATTTGATTCAATAGCAGAGACTTTGGAGCTATCATTCTCATTTGTCACGTCAGCATCTTTTGACGAAGATGGTCTAAAACAAAATGGGAAATGTTGTATCTTTTGCCAGTTAATATATTCACTTGTCCAAAAAGTGCTATTTGATTCAATAGCATAGACTTTAGAGGTATCATTCTCATTTTATCACATTAGCTTTGTTTGAAGAAGGTACAAAGTGGGAAAAAAATTAATTTAATTACGCTTTATTTAAACTTGCTTGCCCTGTTGACAAATACACGGACTACAGATTTTTGGATTCTTCTACCAGCACAAAAGAGGCTTAAATGACAAAAAAGAAATATTGATTAAATGAGCACATACCTTTTTTTAAACCAAGTAAGTTATATTTGTTTTAACTGCATGTTCATTTTACAATTTTACTTTCCCACTTAAACCAATTTCAATACTCTATTACAATATTCACTTCATACAAAAATCCAATGAAATCTTTAACTTTGTGTTAGTAAAGTGGTAAATGGTATTTGCTTCATTTGTTAAAAAGTATTCATGCATTAACATAAATAATTCAAATGTTGCCCCCCGGTTGCTATTGGCCTGATATATATATATATATATATATATATATATATATATATATATATATATATATATATATATATATAAATATATATAAATATATATATATATATATATATATATATATATATATATATATATATATATATATATATATATATATATATATATATATATATATATATATATATATATATATATATATATATATATATATATATATATATATATATATATATATATATATATATATATATATATATATATATATATATATATATATATATATATATATATATATATATATATATATATATATATATATATATCAGGCCAATAGCAACCGGGGCAACATTTGAATTATTTATGTTAATGCATGAATACTTTTTTACAAATGAAGCAAATACCATTTACCACTTTACTAACACAAAGTTAAAGATTTCATTGGATTTTTGTATGAAGTGAATATTGTAATAGAGTATTGAAATTGGTTTAAGTGGGAAAGTAAAATTGTAAAATGAACATGCAGTTAAAACAAATATAACTTACTTGGTTTAAAAAGGTATGTGCTCATTTAATCAATATTTCTTTTTTGTCATTTAACCTCTTTTTTGTGCTGGTAGAAAGAATCCAAAAATCTGTAGTCCGTGTATTTGTCAACAGGGGCGGAAAAGCAAGTTTAAATAAAAAGCGTAATTAAATTAATTTTTTTTCCCACTTTAGCCTACCTTCTTCAAACAAAGCTAATGTGATAAATGAGAATGATACCTCTAAGTCTATGCTATTGAATCAAATAGCACTTTAGAAGGCAGATTGAATATATTAACTGGCAAAAGATACAACATTTCCCATTTGTTTTAGACCATCTTCGTCAAAGATGCTGACGTGACAAATGAGAATGATAGCTCCAAAGTCTCTGCTATTGAATCAAATATCGCTTGACAACGCATTGCATCACATGCATTAAAGCTATTCATTTAAATGCTATCTCTTCCTCTAAAATGCAATCTGCATTCACCACAAAAGGATTCATTAATTGGAAAAATGCCACAAGTATAGCGTGAAGAAGATTTCTCATTCGCATAAAGAGGCAACATTGCTTGTTTTGAAGGCTCCGACAGAGTAGGGGAATGTTGGGGTTATCATTTCTAATGAATTTCATTTAGAACAGCTCAACAATAGAAAAATGTTTTTAAAAATTCTTTCATACATTCGGTTTTTTGGTAGGTTTATCCATTATCATTCAATAGAATATTAATAAAATTTATTATTCATTGATTATAAAACATTCTTTTTGTATGCTTCTGCTAACTATAGAATTATTAAATTTGTTACGCATGTCAAGCGATTCCGCTAAGAGGTGACTGGGACAAATAATCAGGATCAGAGTTAAATTCAAATTTTCATCAACTACTGATGATAAATTCTGATTATAAAGACAAAAGTTTGATAAAATGGTTGAATCGCAAGCAAATATACCTCACCTGAGGTACGAAATGAAATGATAGAGGTATTTTTTCTCTCAGTACTGTGAATATATATATATATATATATATACACATATATATATATATATATATATATATATATATATATATATATATATATATATATATATATATATGTTATTTATATATTTATGTTAGTTATGAAAGTAAATTTTTCAGATAATGGCACATAGGATATTGCGCGGTATCCTCATGAATCCAGTTATAGATTTTACACCATCATGGCAGATGAGGCTTGTACAAATCTAATCTTGAACAAAGTGTTATCTGTTTTCGCTAGGTGAATAACGATTTACAATTTCACCAAGATTTTATCGACCTTTATTCGATAAGATCCTGATGCTAATTTAATCATAAATATCATTCAGGTATTAATACTGCGATAAAATGCAAATTTAAAATTTTTTTTATTATTTTGCGGGTGTATGTTTTTACTATTTTATTGATTGAAATTTTTTTTTTTTTTTTGCAGGAAATTTGTTGTTTAATTTCAGCCTTAGTGTTAAAAACCCTTTTGTATTTACAGGATGTCACTTTACAAAAAGCCTCAAACTAGATAATGCTTGTGGACAATGTTACGATGGTGCAGGTGCTATGGCAGGTAAAAAAAAAAGGGTTGCAACAGTGATAAAAACATTAAATCGCCTCTATACACATTGTTATGGATATGCCTTGAATCTTGCTATCGGAGATTCTGTTAGAAATGTTAAACTGTTGTCAGAAACCTTTGTACAATAAAAGATATTTTTAAACTTGTAAAAAAATCTCTAAAAAGAGAAACTCATCTAAAAGAACTCCATGAATTAAGCGAAAATGAAAACCTTAGTGTTTATTCGTTTTGTTTAACTTGCGGTTAAAACATCTATGTCAATTAGAAATGATCAGTCATTTGTGGGATTTTGAAAACTTGTCAAATCCTCGCAATTATGATTGCAGATTGAAGATCCTTATATTCCAAGGAAGAAAATACGCCCTGCTAAAATTGAAAGTTATTATACTGGTAATACCATGTACTATCCTGAAACAACAGAGGAGATATATCGAAAGACTTACTACGAAGCTCTTGATAACGTAGCTGAAACAATAACAGCTTGTTTTGATCAGCCAGATTGGGTTGTTTATCAAAATATGCAACAAGTTTTCATGTATGCACTTAACGGCAAATCCTATGTCAAAGAACTCGATGTTGCTCAATTGCAAAACTTAGGTTCTACTTGAAAGAAACCCCCCCTCTCTTATATAATTTTTGTTCCTACGGGCCTGTATATATATATATATATATATATATATATATATATATATATATATATATATATATATATATATATATATATATATATATATATATATATATATATATATATATATATATATATATATATATATATATATATATATATATATATATATATAAATATACATATATATATATATATATATATATATATATATATATATATATATATATATATATATATATATATATATATATGTATATATATATATATGTATATATATATATATATATATATATATATATATATATATATATATATATAAAATACTAGAATAATATAGAAAACTAATATGAATTACTTTATTATTTTTATTACAGTTTATTTAAAAAAAAAAATCATTCCCATACTTCAACTAAATCGACGTTTGGTCAATTTAGTTGATTTCAAAAATGTAGTAGTTGATTTTAGTCGACTTTGAGAAATATATTAGTTGATTTAGTCGACAGTCAAATTATTTAAATGTCTTAACAACACTAGCCAAAAGTTTATAAAAAATTCTCAAAATTTATGACCTATTTTTGGTTATCATGAAGATTTGTTAAAAGAGATAAGATTTATTAGAATTTAAATGTGGTGACATTAAAACTATGATAATTGTTTACAAATACATTACATAAAGTTTGTGAAATGAGTGCTGTCAACTAAATTTTAAAAATATTAAATTTTTTTGTTCATAAACAAATATGTTCTATATCTGAGTCTCAATATGGTAATAAATTTGTATAAAATCATTGCAAAGTTAACTTAAAATTTGTTCTAACATTTTTTTTTTTTGAGAGTTTAAACAGTCCTAGCTTGTATATATAAATATGCGAGTATTGTTTAGAAATATTTTCAAATAAAAGTTGTAATGAACTGTCCGTACAGAGATTAAATGAAAAATAAAAAGAATATCAAATCATTAAAAACAACAACCTTACAACAATAGCCAACAACTTTAGTTTATAAAAGTAAGCTCCAGAGTATAAAGAATAAATTTTTTAAATATAAGATATTTTATTTAACATGTTAATCAAAATATATCAAATTGGAATAACACAATTATCTTTTAAAACTTGTTTTAAAAGATAATTGTAACCCACAAGCTAAATTCATACTATGTTTCTCTCAAGCTATTAAAACAATGATTAATGAAAAAAATTTAATTTATATAAATTTACATTTTTAAAACCATGTTTCAGCAGTAGACAAATATGTATAATCATTGTTTGTGCAAAATTTTCAAATGGCGTACCTTGCAATAAATGTTAATCAGTTTTAGAAAGAAAAATTTAAATGTCTTGTGCTTGAACACAAGAGCAATGTCAGAAGCAAGATTTTGAGACATTTGGCTTTTATGTTTTTACAATAGACAGATTTATAAAAATAGATGAAAATGATATTAAAATGCTGTTTATGTTTTTTTAAAAGAACAATAGTTAATTCAATTTTATTATTTTGCAGTGCTCAATAAGTTTGATATTTTTTTATATTACTTTTTCAATATTGTATAAATATCCAAAGCTTTTCAATATTATATTTAATATTAAATAATTAAATATATGATCAAAAAAAATATATAAGATCATATGTTGATATTTATAAATATCCCAAGATTGAACAAGTAAGCTGAGAAATATATGTATTTCTAGTTCATAATTTTGAAGAAACAAAACAAAACATTTGTTATAAGTAAATTTAAAACGAAACTATAATAACTATGTGTACCTATTAACAGTACTCCTGTATTGCTGAGTATGTGTGTATAGGTGTAGTTGTGTACAGAGGGCACTGTTGGTCACTTTTTGCGATCAATCATGTCGCATAAACAATTATAAATAAAGATAACTTGAGTTTTTTCAAATTGTTTCCATCTTTCAAATTGTTTCCATCTTTGGATTGTTTTCATCTTTAAACATCTTAAAAGATTGTTAATCTCAATTTACTAATTTGAATCTGAAAAAAAACTCTGAATTTTGACTTGCTTGTTGAATTGTTTCTTTGCAGAGGTTATCCATGGCCTTTCAAAAGAAAAGAAAAATTAAATTTTAAACAAAAAGTTAATTTCTTCTTTTCTTGATTTAATTAAAAAAAATTCAAAGTTCAAAAATTTTAATATTTTTTTCTACAAAGAATTGTTTAAAGTATTATTAAAACTTCATTTACTAAACAAAAAAAATATTAAAGAAATTAAAAATTATTAAAATTATTTTAAAAATCAGCACCAAAGCAAGAGGTCATTAAAAAGTAAAACTGTCATCACAATTAATTTAATAAATATTATTTATTAAATTAATTGTTGTTTAACTAGTGTATATTTTGATGCAAATTGCATGAATATAAAATTTAGTTTTTTTAATTTTACTTGGCAACAGGTTTCTTAATATTGTTTTTAAACTTTGGTTAAAGTTCTTATGTGTAATAATAAGTTTTATGACCTAAATTATGTTAAGACTTGTTATTGAATGACATGTTTCTATGTTTAGGTGTACACCGAGGCACACACATGCAATTACATGCTGTTCCTGACTACATCTAACAAATGTATGTAAATATTATCTCTTTTTTCATTGTGTAGGTTTTCTCTACTGGAAATTATGATGATAGGAGGTGCAGCACTGGCATTTATTTTTTACTTCATTTCTAATAAAACTAAAGGAGGTCTAGGATTTGGTTCATTTGGAAATCCATTTGTAAGTATGTTGATTTTTTTAATTTTATGATTTTGCTTGTAAAATATTAATCAAATTTGTTAACTTGTTTTGACAGTCTTGTTTGTACATATAATTTTTTTCTTTTATAGTTACGTCATACAGTTGCCAAAGCAACAGTAATCAAACCAGGATCTAAGCAGGGAATAAAGTAATTTTTTGAAATAGGTTTATTTTGAGATTTTTTATTTTTAAGTTGTTTTGTAATTTTGTTATTGTTTCCACGTATAATTCTAAAGTTGTTATCTCAAATTTCAAAGTCGCTTTATATTGAAAATTCCTTTTAAAAGCAATCAAAAATGACTTTTTACGGAATATATGAGTGCAACAATATGAGAGTTTAGCAATTTTTGTATTCCAAAAGTTACTGGAACAAAAATCTTGCTACTTAAATTAACTAAAAAATTTGTGGAAAAGCTTTTTGACAGTCTTGTTTGTACATATAATTTTTTTTTACATTTACTTTACATTGCATTTTTGAGAAGACCATTTACAAAGTGTAAAACCAGTTCGCCAGAATTTTATTATTAAAACAAATTTTATTTCTTACTTTAATTATTCAATATAACAACAAACATGCAATATATTCAATATATTAGAATATAATATATAAAAAAAAAAAAAAACAGTTATAAGTTCACTGCACAAAGTGCACATTACAAACACAGAAGAAGAAAAGTTGCACTATTCCATATTATATAAATACTATGTATTGTATTTTTGAAACATTAGTTTCTATTTATCTTAATTTTCATTATTAGTTTTATATTACTTAGTTTTTTTTAGATTTAAATCTACATTGATCATAAAATTGGCTTCTTATATGCGTTGTTTTTTGGTCCTTCTATTTCCTTAGTTTTTAATTATTATATTTTTAACTAACTTACAGATTCTCAGCTATCACTTTAAAATCAAACTCTATTGAAAAAAATTCTCTTTTATTAGATGGTAGCTCGCCTATATGATATGTTTGCAACAGAATAATGTAAAAATCTACTACCATATATAGGATTTAAAGTAATGCTATCACAGCAAAACTGGACAAATTTGTTTTTTGTTGCCAGTGTGTGTATGTGTGTGTGTGTGTGTCTATATATAAATATATATATATATATATATATATATATATATATATATATATATATATATATATATATATATATATATATAGGGGCTATTTTAAAAAAAAATTTAGGCAGCGGTACCCCACCAATTGTCCCAAAAATTGACTTTTTTGGTTTAAATTACTCCAAAATTGACTTTTTTGGTTTAAATTACTCCTTATGTGCACAAAAGTCATCTCACAAAATATGTAACTAAAATTGATTCAACTTTTGCAACTATGAGTAAAGTTCAAATATCTTATGTCCTAAAAAAATAATTAAGAGACATCATTGCTGCAAAACAATGTGTATATATATGTATATATATATGTATATATATGCATATATATTAGGCCGGCGTCTGTTAACAGAAAAAAGCTTCAGAAAAGAGTTTCGTTAGACACATTTAGTAACTAATTTTCGAAAGCATTATTTTGAAGATCTAAATGACCTAATATAATACCCAAAAGATCCCAGATTTTTAGAGTCACAGTAACCGGATAACTGAGGTCAAACATTTGCCGTATATAAAAACCATCCTTTCATTTTAACAGAGACGGTTTCAACTAACTGAAAAAAACCTAAGTCTGCTTTCTGTTTAATTACCCCCAAATAAATAATATTTGTGATTTCAAATTTCGTTAGTGTATTCCTCAATAAATTGCCAATTTTATATAAAATTTTGGACAATTTATGATATAAGTAACCTGACTTCTACACCTTTGTATTTTTGTATGCTGTTTTCTTAGGATAATTATCAGTTACCATATTTATGCTCCGCTTCAAAAGAGTATTGTATTTAAAACATAAATATTATTATAGCTGAATTTTTTATTTTCATTACTACTGTTAATGCTTATCTCACAGTTCAATGTCCGAAAATATAAAAATAGCAATGATATAATAAAAAAAAATTAAACATTTATTCTGTATTACTATCGCAATCGGACTCTGACTCGGATAGTTTATCTGACTATTCGTCATCCTCCTCCCTGGGATGGTCATTGTTGCAGACATTACATTTGAAAAGATCTGTGCAAATTATAAGCATGTTAAGCAATTTTTGCATGAACATTTTTTTGTAGAGAAATTACCACGGCAATAACATTCAACAAAATCAAGCACCAAATCTGGTGCAGCAGGCGATTCCATCCAAGATATGGCAATGGAACCTTGATCATTAAACCAACCATTTCCAAAAGGACTTGGCGGATTAATCAATGCTACATGTAATCTTTTTCTTATAAAAGCTTCATAATTAGCTCTTTTTATGTGTTGCACAAGCAAGTCTTTCGGCGGCAACATTTCTTCGCTAAATTTACCAGATTTAAATAATGTGTAATGAGCTACATTAACTGATTCTTCTTGTTCATCCCCGTATAAATCACAGACATATATTTCCAGCATATTTATTAGTTCATCAGATGGTGGTACTGAATCACCTAGAGTTTTAAAAGCTTCTAAATATTTTGCTTTCTTCCGTAGGACTTTGAAAGCTATTGCTTTTCCTTTTCCATAAAATGCACTTGTTGAACCGCATCCTAAATAACAACTATAAATATAAACTTGAATAAATTTAAAAATCTGAATTCACAGTTTTACCCCGTCTAAACATTACAATATTTTCTAAAGAAACAAAAATCGTCACCTGTAAACAAATGAAAGCCAGTCATAGCAATCGAAAATCTTTACCAAGATCAGGTTCATGTTTTTTTATGTTAATGATACGGCGTTTGTTACCAACAGCAGAATTGAAGTGTATAGTTGACGGAAGGCAAGTTGACAGAACAAACACAAATACATCAGTATCAGGACTACTAATAGCAACAGTTTGATAGTGCAGTGCTGTTTACTAAAATCAACTTAGTATCAGCTTCTTCGTGGTCACTGGCAAGCTCATGAACTTCACTTACAACAATAAGGTTGTCAATTGACTGAATTTTGTTACACAAGTTTGTGTGTGTTACGGAGAGAGTTATGTTGCCAAGAATTTGTGAATCACACTCACACCATGATATGTATAGAAAATTTATTAGCCCCACCTTATTTCGTCCGAGAGACAAATTTTTTCCATTGCTTTGGTACCTGTTGAGTAGCACTATAGGTGGTAAATGCTTGTACACCGGATTGTGCACTTTTTTCTCTTTCAGCATTCTTTGTGCTAATTAATGGGTAGCAATCAGATACAAATTTAACACGAAATGATTTATGGTAATCAGCTAATCGTATTACTTGTTTAAATACTTCATTTGCTAGCTCCTTGAATGTGCCCGCTATTGCTTTTAAGCTTAGTAAAATTGCCATAGCATCAATGAGTAGCGCGTTGTCTGTAGGAATAGTGGTCACAGTAATATCATTACATTTTGATTCAATAACATTTAGTAACTTGGCTTTACATGTTTTTACAAGTGACCCTGTGATTGTCGATAAAGGCTGGATACACTCTCAATGAATATGATAAAATTGCCTTTACATCGACTTCTCTATCTTTACCAATTAGCACTAGCCTAACAAATAAGTCTCTGTCATTCTTTAATGTAACTAGTTTACCATTTAAAGACTTAGATTTTGTTACCTGCTTTAACCTAGCAAATGTTTTCAAACTATTTCGCTTTATTGTGGAAAATATATCAGGATCTTCACACAACAGTTTCTCTTTTACGAATGAGGTAAATTGTTTATCACCTATATCATGGGCATTACGAAGATCAGATTCAATATCAGTGGGAGCAATAGAACCTGTTGAGATATTGAGTAGTTCTTTGGCTTTCTAATAGTAAATGGATTTATCATTGCATCAATGGTATTCATCACATTTCGAACATTATCCTTATCTTTTGGTATTCTAGACTGATCAAGGTTTTTTCTGTACCTAAAGAATTGATTCAATTGACAACTACTTATCTGAATTTAGTACCATTTACTTTTGTAACATTGGCAAATACAGAAAATATGATTAGGGTATGGGAAGATAAATAATTAATTATTTATCTTCCCATACCGTGATTAGAAGAAAAATTTTAACTTTAAAAACTCCAAAACTGTAACAAATATAAATTTTGGGTTTAGCGCGGAATAATGATACTAAATTATTAATTAAATTTTTTTTTTAATGCTATTTTTAATTTTTCGGGATCAAGAATAATTAATTAAGTATTTTTTTTTCTTTTTCAATCTTGAATCTATCTACATCGTTTTCACATTAGAAATAAATCATAAACAAACATTCCCTAGGGCTAAATAACTTTTAATTATTAATTGGGGTAACCTATTTGGTTTCTTAGAGAAAAAATATAATAAAATAAAAACGATCCAATAATATTTCTGTGCTAATCATATAATGTTCATAATCACCTACCATATCAAGAATTATACAACGCTATATAAAAAAAACTACAATTTTTGCGATAAAATTTAGAAGATTTGCTTGAACAATTATTTTATAATTGATATGCTTGAACAATTACTTTTAGCGAAAAAAATATATTAATTTTTTGCCATAAAAAAAAGTAAATACATTTTTTACAAGAAAGCAATAAAAATCATTTGCAAATAAAAAAAATCTAAAAACTTTAAAAACAAATCATTTCAAAAATATATAATTACTGAAATAAATTAGTTTTGTATAAAACAATACAAAAAAAATTAATGAAAAAAAACATTTAAATTTTCTTATTTAAAAAAAATCACGATAGGGGCTGGCTCCAGATAAGGAGGAAGACATGACCCTACTAA
>NC_088930.1:40370000-40472500 GCF_038396675.1 Hydra vulgaris
TTTCAAAGCATAAAACCTGTTTTTGACAATTCCAAAACATCGCTCAATTATGTTTCTAGTTTTTCTCTGTGCTATGTTGAAACGTTTTTTTTTTCTCCAATTTCAAACTTGTTCCATAGGTTGCAATTTCTTAGAACCTAATAGCAGTAAAGTCACAATATTTAAATTTACTGTAAGTTACATTATAATACATTATATTAGTTAGTCTAAGCTACTCTAAAATTAGCAATCATAATAGTTCAAATAGTATGTTCAAATATGAACATTCCGAAGAGTGTCACGTACTAGTTGAATAGCCGGCATTAGTGCACTAACAGTTGTAAAATACAACTTAGTGACAGACTTACATGTGCATCATGCCACCTTCCTGGACTGTTGGTCAATGCATAAAATATGGATGTGTCGGGTCCACATACTGCCATTGCATTTATGCTATGGACATGATGGCGATTGATTAGAGAATCTTCATCTGCTTGAGGAGGGTTAGAAAGGAGTATATGAGATCCATCCAGGACACCACATACGCACGGAAAACCTCCGATTTCCATGAACTTCTGTGGAAGAGTGGAGCAATCATTGGGCCACTTTATGATCTCTTGTCGAATCTAATCTTATAGGATAACAATTTTTATCTTTACTAAACTTAGTTTTTAATTTACTTACTAAAATAAAAATAATATGCAACTTTATATGACAACGTAAAACTTTCAATAGTTTTATTAACTTAATACACTAACATTGAAAATAGCTTCTCCTACACTGTGTATAATACAATAAATTGTGTTGGTAGAGATTCCATGACAGTCTCTGAGAACATGAAAAAAAACATTTGTGCCAATAAAATGAAGAAATACCATTATCTGGAAACGTACTGAAAAACTTTTATTTCGCTTAGTATAATGTTGCAAATCATCTTTAAGCCTAGTTTCTAAAAAGTCTAATACAGCTCTTGGGACTCGATACGGCTCTCGAAAAACGTTGTCAGAAACATCTTCGTTAAAAGAGCGACCATTAAACTAAAATGAAATTGAAAAACAAAACAAAAATATAATTTCTGTGCATATTTAGTATGATTTCTGATTTTGTTCGATAACAAATCATTAAAAAAACATCAAAATTTAGTAATTTTAAGTAATGCTTTAAACTCCAACCTCTCGCAGCAATCGGTGGCGAAGCTCATTTTCTGCAACTTCGAAATCTAAATCTTCATCCGAAAAAATTAAATCCATGTTCCTATTTTAATTTTACACAGTTTTTTTAAACACCAAATACTAGAATGTAAAAATATTTATAAAAATAGAATAGACAACACAGCTTACTTAATAACTAATAAAATTTATTTAGTAGGCCTACTTAATAAAATTTTTTAAAAAAATTGTTGTTATCAATGACGTATTACGGATATAAAAAGTGCGTGAATTTAAGTGACGTATACGTTTTATGCTTTATAGCAATGGCCGAAAAAAATACAAATAGCGATAAATTCTTCGAGTTTACGCATTTTTTTACGTGTAAATAATTTACTTTAAAAATTGCGTTTTTACGAAAGATTTTTTTTCTCGAAAAAAACTTCGAATTGTTTATAGCATTGGCCCCTGGTAATTTAGAAAAACAAAACTAAAATCAGTTTGATTTAAAATGACTCCCCAGAAAAATAAAACAAAAGTTATAAAGTGTGTTTTTTAACATTGTTTTTAAATATAGAATTAAAAATATACAAAATTTACAGTGCTTAATATTTCTAAGAAACGATAACTTAACATAGCAAAATAAAAATCATACTTTTTTAATTTTAAAATCTAACAAAGTATAAAATAAATACTAAAATTACAGTTCTTGACAAATAAAGACATTTTAAGAAATATAAGTGTTTTGCCAGATGTAGATAGATTTCATTTCTAAGAAAATAACTGTAGAATATTGAAACCACGGCACTTAGGGAACTCCAAGTTTTAATCCTATTACCTGAAGACAGTAAAAGTGCACCCTACTTACGACAATTGCCATCTTTACTACCATAACTACCAAGGTCGTTCTTGTATTTTATATATACAACAATGTTTTACCTGTATACGAATTATCAGTCCATTAGATTGTGGTGTAATACTTTTGCAACCAGATTTTGCAACAAGATCGCCGGAAAGAATCACTGTGCGTAAGAAGATCAAAAATTTGGGGGGGGGGGCGGGAGTCGGAAACAGAAATTAAAGCGGGCTAGGGCAGCAAAAAATAAAATTTAAATGAAGAAAAACCAAAATTTTAAGAAACCTGGGGAAAGGGGGAAGTGGCAATTGTGAAATAGTGAAAAATTTCATAGATCGTTAAAAAAGTTTAGTTTGTTATTTTGAAGTTTTTTTCTTTTAGAAGTAAAAAAAAAAAACAAGCAAAAAAGTTCAAAATAAACGGTTAAAAAAATAAAAATATTTTCAAAGGGCTGTTTAAGCAATGAAAGCTTTCAAATATATATTTGTATCAAACAAGTTTATATAACAACATATTAAATATTTATTGATGAATATTATATTTTTTATAATATATATATATATATATATATATATATATATATATATATATATATATATATATAACATGGTCTATTCTCAATTCAGTACCCCCCTACTCAAATATTTCCAAAGATGCCCACTATGTCTGTATGAGAAATTTACTATTATATCATATCCAAAACCTGAAGAACTGTTAAATAAGAGAACCGAAATTATATCAAAGTGCCGCCACGAAAATAAATTCTTATTTAAAAATTACAAAGCTCGCTACAAACCTGACTAACAACTATAAATAAAAATAACTATACTAATCTGCTCCATATATCTCTAGGCTAACTAATAAATTACTCACATACACAGCTTTTGTAATATATTTTATAATATTATGTATATTTTTATATCAATTTTAATTCTTATATTTATTTTATTATTTTTTAATACACAAACAATACACATTAACACATAAAGAATATTTTAAACAACATTAAACATATAACTATTTCACAGTTATTAGCCAACTAAAAACAAATTAATAATATTATTAACCTAACTACTAATCAATTTCCGTCCCGTAACGATCTAAAATACAAATATAAACCGTAACGTCCACTAAACAAATCGTAGCAAAATTAAACTTTTACTACTTGCCTGATGATTGTGATAACACATGAAACTCAGAGTTGCAATATTAAATTATATTATAAACATTAGCATTTAGCTAATTCCTGGTACTGCGGGTAACAGTAACATATTTATTATATGTATATATATATATATATATATATATAT
The DNA here is from genome assembly GCF_038396675.1 of Hydra vulgaris. Classification (NCBI taxonomy): domain Eukaryota; kingdom Metazoa; phylum Cnidaria; class Hydrozoa; order Anthoathecata; family Hydridae; genus Hydra; species Hydra vulgaris. Next base: position 40,373,294 of record NC_088930.1, read on the forward strand.
ATATATATATATATATATATATATATATATATATATATATATATATATATATATTATATATATATATAACAACATATTAAATATTTATTGTGTAAAAATATTACCTCACACCGTCAATTTTTTTATGTGCTATTTTAAACCCATTTATCTATTTTGTTATTATTTTTTTTTTTTAAATCATACAATAATATTATAATGATAATAAATATAATAATAATAATTAATAATTAATATTATATTTTAGCATTCAAATGTAATTTGTATTTTTAAATATTCTAGTTTTATTTAAAAAAACCTCCACCAAAATCTACCAAAGTTGTAAGGTTTTTTTCAACTGCTAGAGACATTCTTTCAAATGAAAGAAACAGAATTTTGCCAGAAAACATGGAAAAAATTTTATTCTGCAGAGAAATATTTCAATTTTTAACTTTAATTGTTGAAATGCCTTGACATATTAAAGTTTTCATCAAATTATGTTACATGATTACATGATGTTACATGGTTGCTAAGATATGTAAAATAGTTTTTTTTTTGCATTAATTCGGTGATCATAAAAGGTTCAGGGATTTTCAACTTTCTTTTTCAAATTTCAGCCAAAATTTCGTTTCGGTTTCGGCTACGATTTCACTGAACCGAAATTTCGGTACTTTTGGTTTTGGCTCAAGTTTCGGTTTCGGTTGATCACTACTTACAACACCACGAAAACCATAGTGTTCTAATTTAGAAATCAAAATGTTATGATCAACGGTATCAAAAGCTTTTTGTAAATCTATAAAAATATCACAAACAAAATGACCAGTGTCGAGAGCTTTCCTGATTTTTTCAGTTATACTTTTCAATGCATGGCAGGTAGAATGTTTTAAATAAAAATCAAATTAAAATTCAATAAAACAGCTAAAGGAGTTAAGAAAAACACTTTAGAATACATAAATTTTCAAAAATTTACTAGTTTGGTACAAAAGTTTATTAATGTTAGATAAAAGAGAAATAGGTCTGTATTTAGTACATAGAAGTTTAGAGCCGTTTTTAAATGTTAGAATTAAACAATATAATTTTAAAACATTCGGAAAAGTTCCATTTATGAATGATATATTAAATAGTTTAGAAAGAATATTTCAAAAATCATAGTTAAAATCGATAAGAATGTTTGTGGGAATGCTATTTGGGCCTATTGATTTTCTCGGCTTCAAATTAGATATAAGAGATGAAACTTCAGGAATATTTGTTGGATATAAGAGTAGACTATGTAAATTTGGATATTTAGGATATTTTGTATAGTTTATGTAAGACGATTTAAGTTTTTGTGCAACGTTTGGAAAAAATATGTTACACTTTTCCCAAATAAGATTTGGTTCAGTTATATATGTTTCATTATCTTGTAAACAGTTGGGAGATGAGTGGTTAGAGTTTTTGATATTTATTAAATTATTAATTCCTTTCCAAATTTTGCGAAGATTTTTTACATTTTCTGTAATGTACTTTTTTAAATGCATTTTTTTACTGAGCTTATTTAAGGTAATTATCATGTATTTATATTGTTTGAAAGTAGTTTTAAATGTATTTATGTTCCTAATATCTTTTGATTTTAAAATTTCTTTTTTTTATAAAAAGATTGAGTATTTGAATCAATTTTAAGATTCCCTTTGTAATCCAAGATTTAAATCGACGCTTGAAATTTATTATATCCATTTATTTAACCAAAAATTGAAAATTACAAATTTTTATAATTTTACCAAATTAAGTTAGGTGTCACTCATATAGTTCAAAACTAGTCATTGGAGTGACACCTAAGTAAAATAAACGAACAAACAAAAAAATTCAAAAGTTCTTAATACTAATTTTTTTAAGTAGGGCGTAGCGATTCAAAATCAAGGTTGTTTCAGAAATAAATGTTTGGAAACAAGAGTTAACATCCCTGTTCTCTATAAGATCATCCCAATTAATTTTTAATGAACCTAATTTGAAGTTTATTTTATTAAATTTTTCTAAAACTTCTGCGATATAAATTGTATAAATAACTTATTAAAATTAGAACAAATACAAAATTGAAGTAAGTGATCAGAAACTGAAGTTGTCAAGTTTCCTTAAATAATTACATTAGTTATTAAATTAGAAAAAATATAGCAAATGATTGCAACAGTCTGGTTATTAATTCTGGTTGGCACAGTGATAAAAGGGCGAATATTATAAAAAGAAAGCAAGTTAAAAAAATCAAACAATGCAGTGTTATTATTTGATTCTATCAGATTAATATCATAATCACCTAGTAAGAAAACAGATTTATTTTCAGTAATCATTTTTTGAAGTAGGACAGACATGATAATAATTATCATGTCTGTCCTACTTCAAAAAATATCTATGCAAGAGTGTTTATAAATGCAACTAATAATAATATTATATTTTTTAGAATGTTGATTCTAAACAATATGGTATATAAATAATTAAATCATTCTTTCCAAACCATCTTTTATATATTAGTTTTTTTTTATAAGTATAACAATGTACCTCCACAAGGAGATTCAGTTGATGTGTGCTCAATGTTATTGTTATCAATGAGGATTTCATGAATTGATGGTGTTCCTTTATTTAATCGTGTTTCGGTAATACCAATAATGGAAAGTTCAAAACTCATTAACGATAGTAATACGTTTAATTCCTCAAAGTGATTTTGCAAAGATAATATGTTTAGATGAAATTAAGAGAGAGCGTTAATTTTGTCAAAGTTTAGTGAACAGAATTTATTTATATAATAATATTTGCAAACTATGGATTGACGCATGGATTTCTTCATCTGAATCTAAAACATGAGATGAAAGATAATTATTAATTTGAATAGAAACTTTATTTAAATGATAAGACGGAAAGAGATTTATTGACGGAGGTAATTCATCAGTTTTTTGAACTCGTTATCTGGTACATTTATGAATGGAAAGGCACTCTTTATACAACTTACACAATGCCCCAGTGAGCGGCTTAATTGAAGTAAATTGTACTCAGTTTCAAGCCTACAGCATTTTGAAAGAGTCCAAAACAAATAAATGTCACATTGAATTGAGGGGCAACTTAAACTTTTTTTTTTTTTTACACAGATGACAATTTAAAGCCATAGTTAATCTAATGAAAATGACTAACTTTTGCAATATTTTAAAAGATCTGGAGATAATGATTCATAAGTAAATAGTTATGTAAATAATAGTACTAAAACGATAAATAACTATTAGGAATTTCAAAACATAGCGATGTCGAATCGTTTTTCCGAAATCAATGCGTAAGGCTTTTTGAAAAATTTTTAAAAATTAAAAGCAAATATTATTTTTAAGGCGTTTTTTGAAACAAGTAATCTTTATGAATTTTTTCATAATTTTTAAAAAATAATTATCAACGTTTGTTATCATCTACATTAGCGTATTTCATAAAAAAGTTAATTTTAAATTTTTTGATCTTGAGACGTTTTGAAAAACGGCTGTTGTTACTATACAGAAAAGTTTATATAAAAATTGTCAAACAGACAAAACTAGCTTGTTAAACTTAACTTGGACCATTGCCCCGTTTTTGTGTCCATTTGCTTTTTAAAAAAATTTTAATGCGTGAGTCTTTTAATTAATTCAAAAATTTTTTTATCATAACCATAAGTTTCTAAAAACACCGGAAGAAATGCTATGCAACTGTCATCTATGTTAAAGATACTTATGTAAAAAGTATTGAGATTAATATTGTAAATGGTTAACCTAAAGCCAAAAATTTTAAACCGAATCATTTTCTGCCGTTTACCTATTTGAGTAAGGAGGCCTAATTAGGAACAAGTTCAGATATAGTGGTGGAGGAACATATTTACTATGTCCCGTATCGTACGAGTCCTGACAGGTTTTAGTAACATATTATAATTTAATGTATTTTTTTGTTACCAAAGTATCAATATTTTTATTTTATCTCAAGAAAAGTGTGGTTTTTGTTTCTTACGTAATTGTATATTACGTAATGGTATATTTTTTCTCTTTTAAAATTATTATTTCGTATAGATATATTGGCCATATTTGCTTTGTTTTTTTATATATTCGTTTTATTTTTATATATGTATTGAAATCATTTATGCTTTTATCACCTTGGTCGTTCCGACCCTGATGATTTCCATTACATACCTTTTTAATGCCAATTCTCGTCACAAACAACAGCTATTATAATTTAAAAACAACCAAGTTAAAAGAGTTTATTACAGAAAAGTTTCTATAAGATATTAAAACAAAAAGAGCTAACATGCTTGACATAACTAGGTTTTGTAACCCGTTTCTGTGTCCTCGTTTGCTTTTTAAATAAATATAATCTTAATGAAAAAGTTATATTTTATTAAAGCCTTAAGTTTCTAAAAACACCGGGAGAAATGTTACACAACTGTAATCTATGTTAAAGATTAATAAGTATAGAGATGGTCGGTGTTGACCCGTATTTTACGGGTCTGTATCGCTAGTTGAAGAAATCAGTGCTAAAAGTACTTAAGTAATAAAATAAATTTTTAAAAATCTAATATGATTAGCCATTTTAAACCCTTATTTTGAAGTATTATATCACTGAGCAAAGGAGATCTTCTCAAAATATTTATTTTATGACTTAAGTATCATTAGCACTAAGCTCTTCAGTTAAACTATAATTATTACTATACTTAGGCAAGTTTTCAATTAAAATTACAATAGGAAAAACGAACAGCTTGACCGAAATTGAGAAACCTCAAATTATTTCATTCAATAAGGCATTATGGAGCGTTATTTTCAATTTTTTGAAGGATCCGGAGCAAAGAAGCCAATGGAAAGGCCGTCGGATTTGACTCCAAACATGTAACGATATTTGACAAGCTTTGAAAAGAGAACAAAGTTCCAGTCAGCTTCAACATGACTTAAACCTTGAAGTTGGATCCCGACGGATCCGCGCAATCCTCCAGAATTATAAAATACTGCAAGCGTATGGTCTCACCAATGCTCACTCAGACTCATAAGCAGAACCGTCTTTAGTGGGCAAAACAGCATATAACTTTTGATGATTCCAAGGCAAAGTTATCTTTTCAGACAAGAAAAATTTAATTTGGACGCTCAGATGGGCTACAATGTTATTGGAATAATTAAGGTAAGAAAAGCAGTTTTTTTCAAGCGTCAGTTTGGCGGTGGATCCATCATGGTTTGGGGTGGTTTTAGCGCGGAAGGAAAATTGTTATTAGTCATATTGGAGGGAAATTAAGGTCGGAAAACAACATTTATATTTTTTCTAGGTATTTGCTATCCTTCTCTTATTTAAAGTACGGTATTGACTTTCTTTTTCAGCAGGATAAAGCAGCATTTATTCCTCAACAGTGACACAAAAGTGGCTCGAAAAAATGAGTATTGAAGTAACCAACTGGTCATCCAAATCCTCTGACTTGAATCCTATTGCAAAGTTGTGGGGGATCATTGTTCGAATAGATTACGCCTCTGGAAAGCATTTTGGATCGAGAAACGAGCTGACTGTTGCAGTTAAAAAAACTTGGAACGAAATTGGTAACAATGTCTGGTTTTTTCAATGTAACGTTGATGAATTGCTTTTCTTCAATTGAAAGGGGGAGGAGGTATGGGGATTGCATCCCGCCCTGGGTGACACCGTCACAACGTGACACAGAGGGGTGACACCAAAATGAATAAAAAGTATATACGCTACAATTTTTTTTTCTAAAGAAGTTTTTTTTTTTAATTTCTAGATATAGAGGACTTTTGTTTAATTTTACCTTTCACTTGTTAGTCTAGAGGGGTGACACCTAAGGTTTACCGCATTGGGTGACACCAAACTAAGCAACGCCACAGTTCATTTGTTGTTATTTTTAGCATCATTTTGTTTTACATAATACAATATTAGCGTGTAATAAAGCAGTCATGGGGCATATTATAATATAATAATATAGTAGAGTAGCCGTGGCGCATAATATAAGATAATAATTATAATAAAGCAACCGTGGCGCAGTCGTAGCGCACTTGCCTCAGAAACAAAGGATCCGAAGTTCAAACCCCACCTCTGGGAAAGTTTTGCGACATCGGTTAGGAAGGAGGCGTAAACTTTGAATTAAATGCTCATCCGCGGTGCTCTGTGATAAGACCGTAAAGACTTTGTGGGGACCAAGAAGTCTTTACGGTCTTCTTGGAGTTTTTGCTGATAAATTTAAGTATATACGTTACATAGTTGAAAAAAAATTATTACTATTTAAAAAAAAAAGGTATTTTTATTTGATTAACGAATAGTACTATTTGTTAAACGAATAGTACTGGAATAGTATTATTTGTTAAACGAATACTACTATTGTTTAAAAGAATAGTGCTATTCGTTAATTTAATAATAATAAAAGAAAAATTTCGGAATATATTTTGATGAAGTAAAACAACCATTATTAACACTTACTTCTATATAATAATCTTTTACAAAATTACATTAACATAAATATAGTTTTCTTAAGATCTCCATCGCGGAGCATATTTTTACATCTTCCCCTTCTTTAAATGAAATGTTTTACTATTTAAGTTCGGGAATGTTTTAATATTTCCTCCATAATTCTATAGGACGTCTTTCTCTGTTTGGATATATTTTCGGATTCGGTTCTTGATAATGGCTTTGTTACATCGGCATAGCAGTTGTTATTTTCTTTTCTGGTGAAACTGATTCATTCTGAGAGTATTCCTTGTCTCCCTCTTCTTTAATTGGTGTCGAATTGAATTGTATATCCATTAGTATTATATATGTATTGAAATCATTTATGCTTTTAAAGTTTTGAGTTTTTTGCGAGTTATCAACGGGAGATTTGTCAGTAATCATTGTACCGTTCTTTGCCGTAGTCGTGTTGGGCTTAAACTCAAACGGTGCCGTAGTTTTGTTATATCTTTTTTGTTTTATCAGTACTGAATCTCCAATATTTAAATTTGAATTTTTTGCGTGGTATTTTGAACCGTGGTATTTCTTTCTGTATAACTTAGCATTTTCTTGTCTCTTCTTGGCTTGATCATTAATATTTGTATCAACCCTTGTCTGAAATAAGGGTATTGTGAAACCTGTAAGGTAATTGAACATGAGTGTGGATGGTGGTATCCAAGTTGTGCAATGGGGAGTTGTACGGTAGGAGAACAGGAAGTTGTATAACTCCTTTTTCCAGTCTCTTCGTTCAATGTGTGCTGCTCGTATTGTTTTTATCAGTGGTTTTATGAATGATTCGGCTTGTGTGTTAGCTTGCGGCCAAAGCGGCGTGATTCGTTTATGTTCAATATTCATTTGTTAAAAAACATTTTTATTTTGAATGAAGTAAAAGGTGGTCCAATATCGCTGATAATTTTTTTCGGTATTCCATATACTGCGATCGTTTTCTGTAGAAAATCAATAAGAAGGTTAGCGGATGTTTTAGTTATAATATCAACAATCGGAAATTTTGATGTTTGGTCTATCAGAACTACCAAATAAAATCCGTTAGGTAAAGGACCAAGGTAATCTATATTAAGTGTGTCCCAAACTTCCGATGGTGTTGGTGTGATTAATAGTTTGGCCGGTGGATTTTGTTTACCAAGTGCTTGACAAATTGCACGTTGTTTTATATATTGTTCTACCTTAGTGTCTAGGCCAGGAAAGTAAACTTTCTGTCTAAGTAGTGCTTTGGTTTTCTCGAGTCCCATGTGACTATTATGCGCCAGTTTGATAACCGTAATCTCTAGTGATCGTGGAATGATAATTTGATTTGCTTTTAGGATAACGTCTGATGTTTGATTTACTGTAAGTTCTTGGCTAATCTTACGGTAAGCAAGTAACTGTTTTTGAAACTTTCTTATTTCTGGAGGACAATTCGGATGTGTTAGTTTATACCAGGTATTAGTGGCGACTAACTCTATAAGTATTCGTAGAATAGGATCGGCTTTGGTTTCTCTTTGAGTATCTAGTAGTGAAAGGGCTTTAGGACATGCGTATTCAGCAGTAAAGTTGACATATTTTTCTAGCTTTTCGTTGTCACAAGAGTCTACCGGGTGTCAACTTGGATAATTAGATATACTATGTTTTCCTTGGACGTAGTGTAAATCAAAAGAATATCCCTGTAGTCGTAAAGTCATACGCTCAATGCGAAGTGGTACTGTAGCATTTGGGTTGTTTAAAACCTTCACAAGAGCTTTGTGATTGCTGTACATTTTAAAAGGGTGTCCAAACAGGTATGTCCTGTTGTGTTCGCAGGCGTACACTATAACTAAACATTCTCTTTCCAGCGTAGAGTAGCGTTGTTGTACGTGACAGCACTTTTAAATTATAAGATATGAGTTTAAAGTCTTGTTTATTTGGCGTGTTTTATACAATGATTGCCGATATGCCTACAAGACTTGCATCGGTGATGACTGTAGTTTTTTTGTTGGGATCGAAGTACCCAACGCATGAGTCTGATGTCATAGCGTTTTTTAGTTTATCAAACGCACGCTGGCATTCAAAGTTCCAGTTCCATGATGAATCTTTATGAAGAAGGTTTCGTAAAGGATAAGTAATTGTACTGTAGTGCAGAATGAAACGCTTAAAATAGTTCATAAGCCCGAGAAAGCTTTGGAAAGCTTTAGTGTTTTCTGGTACAGGCATGTTTTTGATATTATCAAGTTTTTCAGGATCTGGTTGCACACTTTCTTTTGAAAATATAAACCAAAAAATTTGACTTTTTCTTTCCCAAATAAGTATTTTTCAAAGTTTAGAGTTAAACCTCTCTATTTGAATCTTTCTAACACTTTGTGTAATATTGAATCGTGTTGTTTTCCATTTAAAGCGAATATTAAAACATCGTCAGCAATATTAAGAGTTCCTTCTTTCAAAACTTCTCGTAAAGCGTTTTGTAGTTCCTCCTGCGCAGAATTTACTCCAAAATTAAGTCTTGTGAAACGTTTAATTTGAGTTTCGGATTGAAAAGTAGCAATTGATCTCGATTCCGGCGCAAGTTTGAGCCGGTGAAATGCCTTCATTAAATCTAGTTTTGAGAAAACGGCTGAGTCTTTAAGTTTTATAATAACATCGCCTAGGGCTGGAGTCGGGAAATGCGTTCTTCCAATAGCTTTGTTAGCGGCTCGCATGTCTACGCAAATCCTTAGGTTAGCGTCATTTTTTAGACAATTACCATTGGACTTATCCAGGGTGTCACTTCGTTCGTTACCGTTTCAATTATTCCTTCTGCTTCAAGCTTTGTAAGTTCATCTTTAACTTTTTCTCTAAGTGCAAAAGGAATTCTCCTTTCTCTTTATGCGACTGGTGGTGTGCGACTGGTGGTGTGCGACTGGTGGTGTGCGACTGGTGATGTGCGACTGGTGGTGTGCGATTGGCGGTATGCGATTGACGGTGTGCGACTGGTGGTTTTCATTTATTTTCAACTTAATTTAGTAGTTAGAAAGTTTTCTATTTTCCCGCTAAAAACAGAATTTTTGTATGAGTTTACAAGAGGTTGTAATCGTTTTGGAACGTTTAGAAGGAGAGCATTGTTTAATTTGCTAATGTTACGCATGGATTAGCAAATTTGTTGTTTACTGTTGCCATAACTATTTTGTATTGTTTTTTGTTTGTTTAAAAGTTTCTCATTGATGTTAGTATGAAATAGAGCTTTATTCAATTGTATTAAACCGAGTAATTTTGCGTCGTTTCCAGATAATAGATTTTTGTGTTGCATTTTAATCAGGTGGAATGTGGACTGAAGGAATTTCGTTTGACTTTCTATCACGGCATTGATTTGCCCTTCAATTTTAAGTTTTGGATTGTTATCCCCGTAAGTAATAATCTGTGTTTTAGATTTATATAGGCGAAGCGGTCTTTTGATTAAATTATTTATCTTTTCAAATGTTTTAAAGTTTAGAATATTGATAGAAGCTCCGGTATCTATTAAAACGGTTATTGGTATATTTTCTATTTTAATTAATCGTTACCTCGAAGTTTTCGACTGCGTCAGTATTTATCTTGTTAGCATTTACAGAGTACAAGTCTCCTTGATTTAACTTTGCACAAGGATTTTCGGATTCATTGATATCTTTGTAAATTGTATTTATTGGTTTCGTATAGATTTGTTCATTTCTTTGGTATTTCTTTAGATGTGTTGTTGTATTCTGTTCTTTTTGTTTCTTACTTTTACAGACTGTTGCAAAATGTCCAATTTTCCCGCAGGAGTAGCAAGTTTTCCCTAACGCTTAACACGCACTAGTATGCGGGAATTCAGTTCCGCATCCATAACAAATTTTTTTCAGCGACTTATTTATAACCTCATGTGGTTCTTTACTGATTAGTGGTAAGTTTGTTTTCTTGACTGAATTTACTTCGCTTTGATTATTCGTTTCTTTCTCCAGTTCTTCTATTTGATTGTCCATCAGTTCGAATGTTTTTGTAGTAGTTAACAAATCTTGTAAAGTTTTGTTAGGATTTTAAAAACTGTATTTAAAAGCTTCGACAGCTTGCTGGTACGTGATCAACGTATCTTGCGGTATAATGTTTTTGTAAATTTCGTAAAAGTTATCTCCAATTAAAGTAAGAAGTAACGAAAGTTTTTGCTTATCATCTGTAATTATGAGTGAATCGCAAAGTAACTCGAATCGTTTTATGTAGCATTTCCAGGTAGAAAATAACTTACTCGCATCTTCCGTACATGAAAAAGTTTGGTAGATTAAGGTTTTTTATAGCCATGGTAAATATAATGTTTATTTTAATCCTCTTATTTATTTATTATTTATTTTTTTTATCTTCGTCGCCAATTTGATGAACTAAAACAGCCTTTATTATCGCTTACATAATAATCTTTATTATCGCTTATATAATAATCTTTTACAAAATTACAGTAACAAAAATATAGTTTTCTTAAGATCTCCATCGCGGAGCACATTCTTACATATATATCAAATATTGAAAATAGTAATTATGAAAAAATCAAACTTATTCATAAAAGTAGTAAAAAAAATTTTAATCAAAAAATCGAACAATAATAAAAAAAAAATAAAAAGCAATCGAATATGTAAAGGAGAGAGGAGTGCGGTGACAAAACTTTTTGTTTGTGTGCTGCGCTTTGTATTTTCCACAAAAACCATACAAATTGAGTTAAAATTATAGTCCACTGATTTGTCTTGTTAAATTATTGCAAAACCCATCACTTTAATTAAGATCTAGGCATTGGTTTTTTAAAGTGACACTGTTTGTCACATGTCGCCCTGCGTCGGGGTGAAATGGAACAATCGTTGGGGTGAAATGGGACTTGAAATGAAATTTTGAGCGTTTTTTTATTCTGTCTGTTTTACTCATTATATAAGTTACCAATTCACAAAATGTATCTTTATTTCAGCAAAATAACATATCATTCTAAAAGATTGCTTGATGTTTAAGTCAAGTCAAAATTACGTTGATGTCACAGGGGTAACTTTTTTCTTTTATCTTACCTTTACCTTATTTATTTTACATTCGCATAAACGTTTAACTAGCTCATTTCTTGTTGGTGTGTCAGTCAATAATAAAAACCTAAAAGGTTTTCTTTTTTCCTTCTTCTCGCCCGCTTTTGGAAATAGTCTTAATTCTTCTGCAGTCTTTTTTTTTTTTGTAACCCCCTCAAATTAAGGGAGGTTTAAACTTTATATGGTCATAATTTTTGATCGCTGAGAGATAATAATATAAAGCTTAAAATTTATCGATGAATATAAGTCTAGTTGAGAATAGTACAAAAAATGTTTTATCAAATTGTTGCCCCTCACTTTTGGGTTGGGGGTGGAGGGATGAAGTCAAAGGGCTTTTTCGTTCCCAGCCTCCAATCATTGCAATTTTTTGTAAAGCCTCATTATTTGACATAAGTATAAACATACAAATGTTTGGAGTTTTCTCCATGTCTGGAATCTCAAACACCAAAAAATCCTGGACACTAGTGATTAAGTAAAAACTATAAACATAAAAATATATGCAACAAATAAATTTTATTAGTTACATAATACATAAGATAGCTTTGTATTTTACTTAAATAGCAAAAAACTAGTTAATCCGAACGAGCATGGTTTTGTACGTTCAAGAGGTTGTAATAAAAAACTTGTTGGAAACTTGCAATTTTATTACAAACTAGTTAAATCTAAGAATACAGGTAGATATTATTTACTTTTATTTTGCCAAAGCATTTGATAAGATAAAAACATTATTTATAATACATCCCATAAAACATTCTCATAAAAACATTATTTATAAATTAGGCAATTATGGGATAGATAATCAATTAATAAAATAGATTCGTTCTTTTCTGACCAATAGAAAACAAAGAGTCTTATTAGGAGATTATACAGCGAATGGAATGCAGATAACTAGCGTAGCACTTCAAGGCTCGGTGCTGGGACTTTTTGTTCTATACATTAATAATATGTTGGACAATAATACATTTCACTGCAAACTGTTTGCAGATGACACAAATATATTAGCTGCTATTTCTAATGAAATATTTTCAATTTACAACATAATGTTAATAAAATATGGGAATGCGCTAAAACATGGTCTTTGACTTTCAACTAGGAAATATGTTATGTAATGTATTTTGTTCAAAGTAACCAGAATTATAGCTACAAATTAAATAAAAATAAAACAACTGAAAAGAAAAAAGACTTAGATGTATTATTCACCAAAGACATTAAATGGAAGCAACATATTGCAAATGTAACTTATAAAGCAAATCGTTTTTTAGGATTAATTAGGAAAAAGTTATAAAGTAATAACTGAATCGTTATAAGAAAATTGTATTTATCATTAGTAAGACCTCACTTGGAATATGCAGTGCCTGTCTGGTGTCTGTACTTAAAAGGTGACATTAAAACTGTAGAAAGCATACAAAGAAGAGCGACAAAAATGATTAATGAGTTAAGAAAATACAGCTATGAAACCGGCTAAAAAGGTTCGGAATTATGTCTTCGAAAACACGAAGAGAAAGAGGTGAACTAATCCGTAAATTTAAAAGCCACAAGTGATTCGAAACTGTCAATTGCATGACCTCTTTAAATACCAACCAACTGCACTTAAGAATTCAACACTTCATAACAAAGCAGATCATAAAATCGTGTTTACCCAGATACGCTTTTTTTACTTACAGAATTGTAAACAATTGGAATATAAAAAGTTCACAAATAGTAAATCAACTATAAATAAATTTAAAAACAAAATAGACAATGATTTTTTTAAGAAACAATCAATTTGAAGGCTATTATAATGCAAATTAATACTGCATTCCTTCATTAAAATATATAAGTATTTAAAAATTTTAGTTAATAATAATGATGTGTTTAATATCCAGGAAACTTTTGATTTTTATATATTTATAAATAATTTGTAGAAAAAAAAACTTCTGAAACTCAAAAACACAATAATATGAAGTAGTTATTGTAAACTTATCACAGATACATAAAAAAATTTAGGTAATTAAATTTTCTGATGAGATATTGCCATTTCCCATCTCACCCCATGTCCCATTTCGACCCGTTCTTCCCTAATCGAATAATAATAAAATATTGGAATATTAATAAAAATATTAAGGATAGTACTATTTGCTAAACTTCGGTACCAAAGTTAAACGAATTACTATTCGCTATTCGTTTGATTCTTTTTTTCTTTTTCTTTTAAGTTTTTATATATATCGATAGTATTGTTTACATTTTTATCTTTATTACTTGTTAATGGTGATTACTAATCCTTTCGACTTCTAAAATATGTTGCGTTTATAAAATGTTTTTGACCTCTAAAATTTGTTACATTTATAAAATGTTTACTTGCAGAAACTGAGTGACTTTACTTTTAGAAATTTAGTAACTATATATTTTACTTGACTAAAGAAGAGTTTATCATTGTTATTAACGAAGTTGTTTAGTCGGTAAGTATTTTGGCAAGAGGTTCTATTTAATCAACTTTCTATTACTTTTTTTTGAGTATTGTGTGTTATTGTATTTCGAGTTTTAGTATGTTTCGGGTATTGTATGTTTATAACTTCTCGTGTTTTAAATATTGTGTGTTAATTAACTTCTATTACTTTTTTTGAGTATTGCATGTAATTTTAAACTTAAGAAATATTTGTTAAACATCAGTACCATAGTCCTTAACATCTATCAACTGAGTTTCGTTTTGGATTTTATATCCGGTTATAAATTTATTTAAACTCTCAATTATTTTCGGCTGTTAAACTCCAAATCTTCAGTTTAAAAGAAAATACTCTTTTTTTCTTTTAATTTATCTCAAAGTTCTTTAGTTTAAGTAAACTAATACTTTTTTTCTTCTTTAAATTCTTGACAAGCAATAAAGACGTAGATACTGCAAAATTGCTGTTTTAACCAATGTGTTCCGATCCGATAATTTTTTATGTGTGTATAATTTTTAAATGTGTGTATTTATATATGTATACACATACATATATAAATATACACATTTACACATATAAATACACACACACACACACACACACACACACACACACACACACACACAAATAAAAATGTTTAAGATACCAATACAAAAGAGATAAATATCTTTTTTAACAAATACTTGTAATGTAGTTTTATGTTCTTTCTTCGTCTGTAATAAAGTTCTTCTGTGATACATCTGCACAATGGTACTCTTCTGGTATAAAGGTTTATGAATATGCACATACACATACAAACGCACACACATACACATACACACATACATACAAGCATTCAACTAGAGCGGACGCGATTTTACCACGAGGAGAATTAAAAAAAAAACATTTGGATTTGTAGGGGAGACCGGGACTAGTTGGCTCGGTTTTTACTCTATGAGCTCTGTAGCCCTAACAGTACATTTTTTAAAAAATATTAAAGTGTAGTCTTAAAGAGTATGGATTAGGGTATCTTATAAAATTTGCATTCATTTACAAAAAAAAATTCTTGGGGCCTTTCCGGACCCTCAAAAAAAAAAAAATATTTGCGCCAACTTACCCCACCACGGGGTAAGTTGGCGCAAACTATAAAAATGATTATTAATGCACTATTAAGTGCAAAATTAATAGAAATTTTTTTAAAATTAGTTTTTGTAACTATTTTATCCCAAAATTTAATATTACTTTTAGCTGGTACCAAATATTAGTCCGTATAAAAGCCAAACAGTAACCCACCTTTTATCTGTGGAAAAAAAAACTAAACAAAATTTTTTTTAAATTTTTTTGTAAGAATAAATATTTTCAATATTGTTAAAAATAAAAAAAATAAAAAAAAATAATTTTATAAAAATAAATATTTTTTTCCATAGTAAATGCTATGAGCCAACTTACCCCGTGAAAAATTTGTCAACTTACCCGAAAGTTTTTTTTTTCATAAACAGTCTATAGATCCTGAAAAACGGCAGCTTTGAAAAAAAAGTCTGACTGGATATAGTAAACCAATTGTGACTGGAACTTTTACAATAATTTTTTTCATACGACTAAATATTTTCTTTGTAAAGTAAAAAGGAAGCGATGTTCTAAAAGTTACGTTTTTGTCCAAAAAACGCATAAATCTCAATATCTCCCATGCGCATGCGCGAATCCTGACAATACTACAGTGAATGATGAAATGGTCAATGAGGAAGTTTCTGAGTAATTTTTGTCACTTTCTGATAAAAGGCTCTAAAGATAAACGCAGTTCGTCAACTTATCCCTGCGGCCAACTAGCCCCGGTCTCCCCTACTTTACATTTGGAAAAATATAAAATTTTAATCTAAAGAAAAATTTATTTCTATTTTATCACGTATATATACTATGGCAGTAACACTTACAGAAATAAAAAAAATGTTAAAAGAAATCTTTTGAGAATTCAAAAAAGAAACTGAAGAAATGTTTCATAAGCAAGAGAAAACTGTTATTGATATTATTGGTGCTAATATAAAAATAATTAACGACAGGTTGGACAAAGCAAAGTTAAACATCAACGTGAATGCAAACAAAATTAAAAAACTAACAAAGGAATTGGAAGATATTTAAGATAGTCTAAAATACAACAAAGAATTAGTTGACAAAAAATTTCATACAAACAATCAAACTAAAAACATTTTAATAAGCTGTTGTTATCGGCCGCCTGATGGTGTAAGCGAAAAACTGACGATGTTATTAAAAAAGGAACCAATGATAAAAAAGAAAACTATATAGTCGGAGACTTAAATATGGACTGTTTTCCCTATAATGACGACCATATAATTAAAAACTTTTATGATGCAATTTTTAAAACAGGGTCAGTTACTTTAATAAATCGACCCACTAGAGTAACAATAAACACAGCAACTCTTATAGATAATATTATAACTACTGATATTTTCAATAATAATATACAAATAGGTATCATAAAAACTGATATATCAGATCATTTTCCTATATTCCTGAAACTTAATAAAAAAAAACCAGAAAGAAACATTAATACCAAAAAAGTAAGAAAACGCATTTATAATGAGACTAATATTAAAGTATTTAAAGACCAACTATCATTACTGCATTGGAAAAACATAAATTTTTATGATAACGCAAATAATATTTATGAAACTTTTTTCAAAACCTTTTTTTCTGTTTATGAATTTCCCAATAGTAGAAAAAACAATAACAACTAAGAATATCAATGCACCCTGGATTACTAAAGGTTTTAAAAAATCATCCAGAATAAAACAAAAGTTTTAATTAATTTATATATAGTTTTTGTTTTATTCTGGATGATTTTTTGAAAAACAAAAATCATCCAGATGATCTAGATGATGCAGATCATCCAGAATTTATATTATAAATTTTTTAAAAACAAAAACAGCTTTAAGCGAAAAAATTTATAAAAGCTACAAAAACCTATTGGAAAAAATTCGCAAATACCTGAAGAAAAATTATTACTCCAAATTATTCAATACATATAAAAACGACACAAAGCGCACGTGGAAAGTAAGGAAAGAAATTATTGGCAAAAAAAAAAATCATGCTCTGGTTTCCTACCACAAATGGTTAGAGTCGATAACAAAAGTTGATATGAACCAAAAACTGAAGCTCAAGAGTTTAACAAGTATTTCACTCATATAGGATTAACACTGTCTGAAAAAATCCCTAAGACCAAGTCTTTGTTTACTGATTGTCTAGAACCCCTGGATAATTGCATTTGTTCAGATGAGTTATCTTCCAAATTAATGTTTGATGAGTTTGAAAGAGCCTTCAAATCTGTTAAAAAAATTAAAGCAATTGGAGCAGATCAAATTAATGGAAACGTGGTTATAGATTACTTTGAACAATTTAAAGTTGTTTTTTTTTTAATCTTTAGGGCTTCTATCCATCAAGGAGTATTCCCAAAACAATTAAAAATTGCAAAAATTATTCCTTTTTTTTAAAGAATAAACAAATATTTTCATGATAATAATCTACTTTACATCAATCAGTTTGGTTTCAAGAAAGATAACTTAACTAAACATGCAATTATCCAATTTGTACGTGAAATCTCAAAATCATGCAAAAATCACAATATACACTAGGAATTTTTATTTAATTATCAAAAGCTTTACGGTCGATCACCATATTTTGATTTATAAACTCAAATACATAGTATTATAGATCAAAATCTATCTTAGAAAAATCACTACATAAGTATCTGATGTGATTTTTCCAAGATAGATTTTTATTTATAATAATACCTAAAAAGTTTGTAGACATTCTTTACTCTTTTTATTTGAATATTATTAATATAAAGTAGAGGAGTATCATTTGGGAGTAAACGTTTTTTAAATGCTTGATAGAAGAGTTTGTTTTTTTTTTGTTTTTTTTAGCTGCCTCAAGAAGTCCTAATAGTCTTGTCACAGAGCACCGCGGAAGTGCATTTAACAGGGAAGTTTACGCCTCCTTCCTTACCGTGACGCGAAAATTTGTCCAGAGCTCGTTTTGAACCTGGATCTCCTGGTTATAAAGCAAGCGCTCTAACCACTGCGCCACGGCCCCATTTAAGTCCTTTTAGTCTTTCATTATTGAGCAATAGTTTGTTTGATTTGAACCAATTAGAGATTTTTGTTAGCTCAATATTCATATCATTAAAAAAAAATTGATATTATTACAAGATAAGAAAAGGATAGTATCATCAGCAAACATAACTGTTGTTAATTTTGAGGCATTATAGAGATCATTTATATAAATTAAGAATAATAGGGGTCCTAGTATAGATCCTTGTAGAACTCCACAAATTATATTTAGAAAGTAAGGTAAAGAAGATCCTTCGAGGTGGACATATTGTTCGCAATTTTTTTGGTAACTTTCAAGTAATATTAAAGCTTTTCCAGTAATACCTTAATATTCAAGTTTTGTAAAAAGTTTCATGGTCAATTGTGTCGAATGCCATAGATAATTTTATAATAACGCCTAAAGTAAATTCTGATTTTTCGAATGATTCAGTTTTGCTTCGAGTGAGATGAATTATTGCATATTCCGTAGAGTTGTTTCTCTTGAAGCCGTATTGGTTCATGTAAAGTATATTACTAACAGTCAGATGATTGTACATTTAGTTAAGCAAAATTTGCTCTAAAATTTTTGAAAAAACAGAGAGGACAGATATTGAACGATAATTACTGACATTTGATGGTTCACCACCTTTAAATACTGGTGTAATCTTGCCAATTTTTAATTGGTCTGGAACAATTCCTTGAATAATTGAACCTTTAAAAACTTTAAAAGAATATGCTTTATATCTTCGTATGTATCTTTAACTATGTTGCAATTCATATCATAAATATATATATTATATATTTGGAATATTTTTAGCTAAATTTGGTCCAACAGATACAAAAAAACTTATTTAGCTTGTTTGCTATTTGTTTAATTTCATGTAAAAATACGCTATCTATTTTTATAGTGTTAGGTATAGAGCACGTTTTTAAATTGTTTTTACGAGTAAGTTGAATTATTATTTGCCGCGTACGCTTTGAACTATATATATGCTTCGCTAGTAAATCGCAGTATTATGTATTTTTTGCTTTTTTTTTTTGGCTTTCACACAGTTTAGTGTAAATTTTATAAATTAATTTATTTTCAGGTGTAAGCTTTTTAAAGAATTTTATATATATAGTTTTTGCTTTTTTCTTAGGAATTTCTTAAGATCTGTATTGACCCAAGGTGACTTTAAACTTATATCGGTTTATATAAATTGACGTTTTGGAAAATTTACTTCGTATATTTCATAAAAGGTTTGAAAGAATCATACATATATATTAAGTCATACATTATATTTGCTTCAAATGAACTGTTTATATACTTTCAATTTATTAGAGAGAGCTGATCCTTAAATGATGCTAAATTTTTATTATTGTAAGCTTGTAAAAGACATTTTTTCTAAAAAAAAGTATTTTTTTCTTAATGTTAACGGAGAAAAAAATAGGAAAATGATCCGAAACGTCATTTTTATTTGTACCTATTTTAAGAGATTCAATAAAAATATCGGTTGTTATTATGTTGTTAATTAAGGTAGCTGAGGTTGAGGCTACTCTTATTGGTGTGTTAATAAGTGGTACAGCTCCACTCCGGAATAAATCATTTTAAAACTTTTTAATGTTGCTATTTACGTAGTATTCATAACAATTTAAGGTAATGTCATCATTACCTAAAATTATTTTATTTTAAACTTGTTTTTAAAAAATCATTTTGCAAATATGTATTAAAGCTTTCAAAATGGCCAGATGGTTGCCAATAGCAGCAGCTTAAAAGTATATTTTTATTGCTATTCGTTAAATGTTCAATTGTTAAAATCTATTCATCATCAGTCATCAGAAATACTCATCTAAGACCTGATCTCAAGTTTTCCTTTAACAAACACCACCGCCTTGTTTATTTTCACTTTTCGCGCTAGTGGGATCATATTAAAACCTGGAAGATGGAGATTAAAATTAGATTTTGCGTCACACCATGATTCAGTTCGCACATTATACTAAAAGTATTTAAAGTTTCGTTTATTACATTACACAAATTTTTGTTTTAGACTCCTTATATTAAAATGAACAGCATTTTTATGATTTTTTGTTTTTAAGGTAACAAAATCTTTAAAAATATGTAATGACGGATTGATTTTACATTGAAACATAATACATAATTCTTTAAATACATTTTCTTCATAAATATTAAGTAGTGTAGAGCGGGGCATGTTAGTGGGACAGTTATGCCTGAGATATAAGGCTTCAGGCATAGCGGGACAGTTATGCCTGAAGCCTTATATCTCAGCTAAAAATTATCTTATTTTTAAAAAAATTTTATGCAGTTTAAGCTGTGAAAAAAAGGATCTTAGAATTCGAAAAGCTGCTGATGCATATAACATATTTAAATTTGCTCCACATGGACATATCATGATAATAAGCCAGTTCATCAAAAATGTTACCAAATAGTTTCAGGATATTTTTTGTTTGATTTATGTGATCCATAATATTTTTTGTTTTTAATTTTTAATTTAATTTTTAATTTTAAATTTAGTAGTAGTTACCAATTTAATAATATACACTAGTTTTACCCTACTTAATTTTTAGAATAGTATCCAAAGTTTGTTTATTTAAGAGTATTTTAAAATAAAACGCAAAAAGTTTTTTTTTATTTTAGTTGTTATTTCTTTTTTTGTGGTGTATGGGTGTATAAGTATTTAGTTTGTATGGGTATGTTACTTTTTTGAAATTTTACTGCCTCAACGCGTTTAAATGATAAAATGCCTTCATTTTTTATTACTTTTAAAGCTTTAAAATTCACGAATAACTGCTACTTTTTAACAGTTCCGCTTTGCCCCACCCACTAGCAAAGTGTAAAAACTTTGCCAATCTAGATTTTCTTTACTTTGGTTGCCATAGCCTATTTTAGAATTTTTTTTGTTTTATTTTTCCGTTTTTTTAAATCAATGAATATTAGGAAACTTATATAAAAGAGTGTTAGCTATGATTAGTTTATCCGCAACTAGCATTTGTTTCTTATGTGTCCCTGTATGCCCCGCTCTAACCTACTTTAATATCTTTAAATAAAAAATTTGAATGTGAAAGCCGATTTTCACGATGATAAAGAGTACGCAATTTACTTTTGTTTGTACTTTCCCAAGTAATATTTGCATAGTTAATATAACTTTGTATAAATGAGTAATAGAGTTGGACTAAAATGCTTTTGTTCAAATAATTTTTGATCAATCAATCAAATAATTTTTTTCAAATAATCTTGACTTATATAGGACTCCTATATTTTTTAGAGACTTTAATGCATATGTAATCAATTTTCGGTTTCCGTGTAATATTCTCATCAAGATAAATACCAAGAAAACTAGTAAAAGTTTCCTTTTTTATTTCAAATTCATTAATAAGAATATTTGGCATGATTGTTGGTAGAAAAACGTTTTTTAAATATAGGGTGAAATAGAATGTATTATGTTTTATCAAAGTTTAAGGTCAATTTGTTACATTTAAACCACTCAAATATGCATATAAGTTCGTTATTCATATCAGAAAGCAGTTCATCAATATTACTGACTTATAAGAATCTTGGTTCTTAAAAAAATTTGAAATTGGTTCCAATTTCAGTAAAAAATTAGTTAAATATGTTTGCAATTTTGCTTCGTTCACATATATTTACATTTTCAAATTTTATAGTTTGTGATAATGAAAACACTATTCGCCGGCGCTTAGCAAGAAGCAGAGTAGTTAACAGGGCCAAAAGAAGCAAGGCCAAACCAAGGCCAACACCACTTGTTACAAGGCCAAGGACAAGGCCAAGGACAAGAGTTTTAAGTCAAATGCCAGGAATAAGAGTTTTAATGCCAAGAACTATGCAAATATTTTCAAGACCGAAGACTTAAACTTTGGCCTTAGGTTAAGGCCAATTATTAACAAAACTGCAGGTAACTGCAGGTGCTGTGACAATAAAACCACATGTTGTAAAAATAAACCATGGTTATGTGCAGAACTCAACGAAGTCAATAAGAAAATATACTTGTAGATATAAATGAAAGCCTAAAGGAAAAGTACATAAAAATAAAGAATTAACTATAAACATTAAACTATAACTACATAGCCGAAAAGTCTTTATCACATTTAAGAAACATCAAAGTTTCATCTTTTTAAATAATTCGTTCTTATTTTTAAAACATGATTTTTTCTATATTTGCAAAACGCATTATTTTTTTATTGGTAAAAGGCTTTTGAATCTAAGGTGTAACACTATCTTTAGTAGATGTCAAAGTGGTTTCTGGTGTTGTTCTCGTGACCGTACTATCAAATTAAACTATTGTTTATTGGTTCACAAATAGATTTTATAAATAAAATTACTTAAAAAAAACTAATAAATATACATTACTAAGAACTTTTTTAAACAGATTCAGGTAAGTTATATAAAAACAGTAAAAATAAATTAAAAAAAAAACTTGGTAATATATTATAATTTAAATATAATAAAAACTATTTTATTTAAAAAAACCCATTAAAACTGTTTTTAATTTTAAGAAAAAATCGTGTTTTTAAATCTTATTTTAAATTTTGAAATGTTTTAACATAAAAAACGTTCAGATAAATAATGTGTCCTAATAAATAGATTTAATAAATTCTCATTGACCTATCATGTCATTGATGATGGCAACATAAACTGTAACATAAAACGCAAAATTAAGTTCTAAAGCTTTCAAGTAAACAAAAATAACTCTTGTAAACAAAATCAACTGTAAGAAAATTTTTAAAACTCAAACACGAAAGAAAGTTCTGAGTTCTTTAAGAAAAGGTGGAAGGCCAAGGCCAAAACAATCAAGGCCAAAATTTTCAAGGCCAAGGCCAGCAGTTTCAAGGCCAAAGAAAAGGCCAAAGACTCATAATTCTGGCCAGAAGTAATGAAAATATACAAATACAAGATGAATATGTTAAGCGTGTCGAAGAACATACCCTAAATGGTCGTTATAAAGTTTGTTTGAATAAAACTAATTTTATTCTTTGAAATGTAAATATGTTTCGTGGCGTGACGACTCTCGGCGGCAATATATATATATATATATATATATATATATATATATATATATATATATATATATATATATATATATATATATATATATATATATATGTATAAATTGCCGCCGAGAGCTGTCACGCCGCCTGGAACCCTCATTGGCGCCCTCATTTATCAAAATTTCCTTATATTATAGATGAAGGACCTTTTTTTATTATTATTATTACTATTATTATTATTATTATTATTATCATTTTAAGTACCTTCATTTTATTTGGAGCCCCTTAGACATTGTATATATATACAAATATTTATACAATGTCTAACACTGTATATATATATATATATTTACAGTGCCCCTCTCGCTGGCACTGTATATATATGTATATACATATATTACAAATAAAATTACATATTTTTTATAACTATAAGTTTCATGCTAAATTCAATCATCAAATATTATTTTTTTTAAATATTCCCTGATGGTTGTCTTTAGCATAAAACTTATAATATATTAAGCATGAAAATTATAGTTGTAAAAAATATGTTGGTTTACTTCTTAAAAAATATAAATACAGCTCTGTTTTAACTTAATTTATTTTAAGATAAAACAGAAACTTTATATAAAATATCTTAAAACAAAAGCATCTGCAAATGAGAGAATATTTAAAGAATACAAATACCTATTTGAGTTTGTAAAAACTTGAAAAAAAATTACTACTCAAGACTCATAGATAAGTTTAAAAATAACTCAAACGGATTTGGAAAATAACCAATGAAATTATTGGCACACAAAAAAATGCTCAGGTTCCCTCTCCCAAACGATTATAGTTGATTACAAACATATATGCAGGTCAAGAGCTTAATGAATTTAATGAATTCTTTGTTGACATCGGTCACAAACTAACAAACAAAATTCCCTATACAAATGCTACATTTAGAGAAATTTAGTACCGGGAATAATTACATTGGTTCCAACGAATTATTTTCTGCTTTTCAAAATCTTTTCAAGAGTTTTAAAAAGCTTTCAAATCTCTGGAAAAAAAAAATCATCTGGAGCAGATAACATAAACAATAATATAATCATAAAATGTTTTGAATATTTAAAAGATATTCTTTTTAAAGTTTATGGAGCATCTATCCACTCGAGAGTTTTTCATGAACAACTAAAAATTGCTGAAGTTACCCCAATTTTATTAGAAGATGACCAAACAAATATCAGTAAAAATCGCCTTATCTCTGCCTTCTCGACATTTTAAAAAATACTAGAACGAATAATATACAATTGGTTATACAACTGTCTTCATTCTTATAATTTTTTGTACAACAATTCGTCTTTAAAAGAAATAATTCCACAGAACATGCAGTTATCCAATTTGTATGTGAAATCTCTAATTCTTTTGAAAAGTCTAATATAAATTATGCGTTTCATCGAACTTTCGAAAGCATTCAATACTGTCGATCATGAAATTTTACTTTCATAAACTTTTCACAAACTAAAATATTATAAAGTAAATTGCAAAGTTATAAAATGGTTCAAAAGTTATCTATCTAACCGTAAACAACTCGTTTTCAGCAATAATGGCTGTCCAAATAAGTTTCTAAATATTTTATAAGGCGTTACACAAGGCTCCAATTTGGGACCACTATTGCTCTTGATTTATATAAACGACCTAAATAAAGCTCCGAATTTAATGAGTATCATGACATTCGCAATGTCATGACATGATGTAATAAAGTTCTTCAGTGTTTTTCTAGATGAAAACATCACATGGAAAACACATATTGACTATGTTGGTACAAAAATTTCTAAAAATATTTTTTATATTTTTATAAATTTAGTTTATAAATTTTATATAAAACCAAAACACATTTATGTAAAAAAAGTCAAACTCAACTTTATAACTCATTAATCCATAGTTATTTAAAATATGCTTATGTTGCATGGGGAAGCACTGAAGAAAAGTTGAAATGTCTTTATCGCCGTCAGAAACATCTGATCCGTTTAATAAATTTGGCGGATCAATACATTCATTTCAAATCGTTTTTTATTGAAATGAAGTTCTCAATATTTATGAGCTTAATGTTTTTAATTTTTTATGCTTTATGTAGATGTGGAAAAATGACATCTTTACCCATTTTCAAAGATCTCTTTTATTTAAATCCAAAAAATAAATATACGCTTAGAAATAATAATTTTATATATGAACCCTTTTGTCGAACCAAGTTTAATCAGTTTTGTATTACATATCATGCCCTATTTTAGGAATAAAATTGTTTTATCCAATATCGATTTGCCTTTTACTTTTTCCATTTTCAATTATAAACTGAAAAATTTAATTATGATGACGTATCAGATTTTTTTTAATTCTAATTTTGTATTTTCGTTAGAACTTTTATTATTAATTACGTTTTATTTTGGTTATTATGTTTTGCTGTCGTTTATATACACACGCTTGTAAAAGGTTCTGATAAGATTAGTACGATCTTCTTTAAGAAACCTCGTTTGTGTTTGTGAAAGTAATTTATTTACTATGAAAATAAATGTAAACTAAAAAAAAAAATAATAATTTACATATGTAATAATTAATATATATATAATATAATTAATATATATATATACATATATATATATATATATATATATATATATATATATATATATATATATATATATATATATATATATATATATATATATATATATATATATATATATATATATATATATATATATATATATATATATATATACGCAAACAGGTACACCAGTGCCAAACCTCTACTAAGAGAATTTGGAGTGCTCAATGTCTTCGAAGTATGTATTCTTAAAATAGTACTTTTTATGTTTAAGAATCTGTTACCAAACACTTTCCAATATCAATCTATTGCAATAAACCACAAATACCAAAATAAGTACTCAATTAACAACTTTGTTATACCAAAAACTTTATTCAAACAAGCTGACTTTTCAACACCTTGCCGAGGGCCACGGTTGTGAAGCTCGATTCTAACAAGTAATATAAAGCTATAACTTCTAATCTACATTTTAAATGTGCAACAAAACAATGCATATTCAATTTTGATAATAAACAATTACTAACTTACTTTTAAAGCCTTTATTTAAACTTATTTATTTAATATCTTATATATTGATGCAATACGTTTTTATTTTGTTTTTTCAATATGTATTTTTTTCAATATGTATAAATTTCAAAGTTAAGTTATTATATTGTCGTAAAAAAATTTAAAAAAATTTAAAAATTTAATTTATACATGTGTATTATATAGGGGAGAGTTGCCTAAGTTGGAACACTTTAGGAATAAATATTTATTAACCGAAGATGGCTTAACTATGAAAACATTTATGATTTGATTAATACAAACAGACAACCCTACTATACTTTTAATCATAATTTGACTTAATTGATTGCACTGTTATTGGAAATAAATTTGTTTTTGCAAAACTACCATTTTGTTCCAATCAAGGCAACTGGTTTCCTAAATTGGAACACTTTGATTCCTTAATCAGAATAGGTAAAAAACAAACAGTAAAATCAACAAAAATTGATTTAAAATGATTTTTATCTTTACAGTGACAATTTAAACAGTTCATTCAAAATTTATAATAGGATTAATATTATTCTGACAAACTGAAAACCTTCAAACAAAAATTTGTATTAAAGTTTCAACTGTCATGACATTCTCTTAATTTAATGATTAAAAATCACTAAATAAAGTATTACTATTAAGGTATTTATATATATATATATATATATATATATATATATATATATATATATATATATATATATATATATATATATATATATATATATATATATATATATATATATATATATATATATATATATATATATATAAATGTATATATAATTATATCTGTTAAACAAATGATTATTCTTGCCAACTGTATATACTGAGGGTCTTTGTTTTTATTTTTTTTAAAAGTTAAAAAATAAAAACCTTTTTTTTACAAATTGCTAAAGTTTTGAAATCAGTGAAAAAACTGGAAAGGATTGTTTAAAAATGTTTGTCCCTAAGGACCTAGTGGTTAAAGATTTTTTATATTTATTTTTGGCGTACAAAAGTGTAGTATATACAAAAGTTTAATTGTTTGTTGCTAATTATAGTTGCTCTAACGATGTAAACGATGTTAACAATGGTAGAATTAGTTATTTATAGGTTTTTCTAACGATGTGGCGGAAGTAAACAGCATCTTAATGACAATCTCTTGCAGTTTTTTTAAAAATCTCTGTCGAGACCTTTTTGTTGATAATAAAGCATACAAAATACTTTTTAATAAACGAGCGTTTTCTTCTTCAAAACTGCAATCCAGAATCTCAAAAACTTTTTCGAGTAATATGTTGTCATTTGATTCTAAATTAATTTCACTCTCTTGTATGACACCTTCTATAAAACCTAAGAAGTCTATGACACTACTTGCAACAACGTGACTGTTTTCTAGGCACTCCATTGCGTATTTCAAAGAGCTTTCTTGAATGTGATTTAAAAACGGTTTTGTAACAATTTCTAAATCATCGAGTATAAGCTGGGGATCAATAATAATAGTATTTTTGAGTATTGTTGACTGATACAGATTGTTTGAAGAAACTTCATTTGTGTTGTTGGTTTTATCAACTTGGCAACCGTTTGCAATGTTTTGCTTAAAAACTTTGTAAAAATCTGTACGCGTCACCAGAACCTTTCCTATTTCTAGTATTCGTTTCAGGTCGTTGTTATCATCAAATTGTAGCAATTTTTTTTTTAATAGTTGGTATATTTTATTTCTATCCAGTTCAGAACAAAAATTTTCATTTTCTAACTGTTTACTACTGACAGTTATTGTTACCAAGTTGTCTGACAACTTTGCTCCTTCTACTTCGATAGAATTGACATCGGAACTATTACTTTGAGATAACTTGACATAACTTTTTAAAGACATTAGTGGTTCTATTTGGGAACTTCTTGATTTTAAAGAAATAGTTTGTTCCTCATTTTTCGTTTTAAAGGATTTGTTTAGTTGATCTTTTGTTCTCACACAAGTAAAGTCTTCTGCAAATATGATATTTTTTATTAAATTACTTATGTTAATAACTCTCTCTTGTTCTAAAAACTCTGCAAACCTTTCCTTTGGTATCTGCTGCAAAACTGACGTCATTTTGGTGCAATAGTTATTAACAAAACATTGAACTTCGTTTACTTTATGTTCCGCTTTCTTTAAGTCGATATCAATATGAAGTGAGATTTCTTCTTTATACATTTTTCCTACATTTTTAACTTTGATTTTATCCGACAGATATTTTTTTAACTTTCTTATTTTTGTTTCTCTGGCGCGAAATTTCAGCTCTTGAAAATCTTTAAAGCTTGGGTACGGTTGGTTTTTTGTGTTTGATAAATGAGATTTGATTGCTTCCTCGAATTCTGAAATAATATTTTGTTGGTCGCAAAACAGTTTAATATTCTCGGAATTGTTGCTTTTGTCAGATTTTAGCGCGTCGTTGCGCTTGTACATATTATAACTGTCGTTAAAGTAAAGTTCTAAGTTTGTTAGCATTTTTATTTTTAAGCAATCTTCCTGAGAGATTTCAGCTTGAAGCAAAGTTATTAGTTTTATCAAGCTGTTAATAATTGTTAAGATAGCTACTCGAGCGTTTAATGACGTATATTTCTCAATCAACTCGCATATATCGCGTTCAAACTTTGATTTTATAAAGTTTAAAAATTCTTGATGACATAGCTCCTCTTGACCGGCGTCCGACATTGCTGTATATAGTTGTGTGCGCAAAATAGCCTTCGATTCTTCTGCGTAAAATTCGACAACTTTTTTGATTTCCCCCGTAACATTTTCAAAACTTTGTGTAATCTTTGATGTACTATTCACTATACCTTTAATGTCGCTTAAGTTAGATTTGACTTCAGAAATTGTTCGATGAAAATCTCGCACTGCTTTAAACATCTGTCGAAATGGGCAGCACATTTTATTTTGCAAAATATGTTTCAAAAACAAACAGTTTAACAAGTACAAGTCATTAGAATTCAAATCATAGATCTAACTTTTTTTTATTTTTATTAACATGAATAAATTTATTATAAAATGAAACAAAAAAAATATTTTTCAAGAATTTTCATATAACAGTTGCAATTATTTGCAGCATGTGAGACCTTTCGTGTGTAGTGAACAAAGGAACACCCCAATGAACAAGAAGTTTTTGCGCCAATTTTTGACCTTTGGAGAATTTTAATACAATTAAAAATAATTTTTTTTATCTTGAATTACTTTTTACTTAATATCTTCATCTTATTTTACTTAACCAAGTTGGCTGAAGATATTTGTTGTTGCGTACATTGCAAGAATTGTACTAAAGTGAGTAAATAGTTTGCGCATTTTATACCGAGTTTGATTCTAGTTTTATTTGCAGCATGGTCGTTCATAAAACTTTGAAACTTATTATATGGGAGCATTTAGAAAAATTACCATGGTCTCCGTGGATTACTATTTTCACAGTACTTGGTTTAGTTTTAGGAGGCATTTTGATTCCTTTATTAATTAAGAAATTTTGTTTTGAATCTTATCAACATTTGATTAAAGAGATAAGCGATTGTTTAATAAAAACATTTAAGCGTCCTGAACCTGGTTAATTATCAATTTTAGCTTTTGTTCTTACATAATATTTTTAACTAACTTTGCCTAAAAGTAAAAGTAAACCAAAAATATATTTTGTTATAACGAAGCAAAATTTTTACAATCCACTTTTTTTCTTTTAAGCTGATGCTGTGGACCTTGCTAAACTTCAATTAGTTAATAAAACATTTTACGAAAAAGTACAACCGTCAACAGTAGAACTACAGTACAGTGGTTTTATTGAGAATGAACCAAAATTCTCCATTGTTCCCGGAAAGGTTAGATTTAGTTTAGAGTATGATGAAGAGGCGGAAGTTCTAAAAGTTACAATAATTGAAGCACAAAATTTGCCGGCTGCAGATGAAGGTATGATCATAAAAGTTTATTTTGCGTTAGTATGTTTGCAATTGTATTGCATACACACACATGCACACGTACACACACACATATATATATATATATATATATATATATATATATATATATATATATATATATATATATATAATATATATATATATATATATATATATATATATATATATATATACATATGTATATATATATACATATATATATACATATATATATATGCATATATATACATATATATACATATATATATATTAATATATATGCATATATATATATATATATATATATATATATATATATATATATATATAAATATATATATATATAAATATATATATATATATTTATATATATATACTTATATATACATATATATATATATATATACAGTATTGGACAAAACATTTGCAACCAACATCGAACAATGCTAAAAAGTGTTCCTAATTTTACATGTTTTAAAAACAAAACAAACTATACTACCACAGCAAACAGTTCAGGAATCTGGAGTCATAGCATGCCATGACATGAGCAATCAGCTGACAGGTGACAGTACACAGGCAGAATTTTGTTGACAAGTGCCATTTTGCAGCGGACAAAACAAGTGCAACTTTTTTGGTTTGTTTCATTTTCTTAAGTCTGGTCTGTGTCAACGTCACGGAAGTTTTTTAATAATTAAAGGAAGCATCCAGAAGTTTCCAGAAGCATGCAGAAGCTTCCAGAAGTTTCCAGAAGAAGCATCTGGAAGCATCCAGTAGCATCCAGAAACATTCAGAAGCATCCAGACGCATCCAGAAGCTTTCAGAAGCATCGAAAAGAAGCATCTAGAATCTTCCAGAACAGGTTCACACAGGTTCATTTTACTATATGAGAGACATGTAAATCGACATGTAATTCAGTCAGTATATGGAAGTCAATCAGTCAGTATTATCAAGACAGTTTATCGAAGTGAGTTTTATCAAAGTGTTTTATTGAAGAACATCAATACAAGAAGTGAAATACAACAAGTGTTTCATTACATCAATACAGTCCACATCCAACCAAGACGTTGTGTTCCACAGAGCATTATTCTATCATTAAAAAAAGTATTTGTGATAAATATCGCGTGAAAAAATGGACCGTATCAAGACTATGTTCCAAATATCGTTCTAAGGGAAGTTGGCAGCAGATAACAAAGGTGGAAGACCGCGTTCCACCACTTCTAGAGAGGATTCTATGATCGTCAGATCCGTCAAGAAGGATCCCTGGATATCATCAGTCGAGATACAGAAGCAATTATTAGAGCTGCCTGTATCGGACCGAACAATCAGACGTCGTGGTGTTGAAGCCGGATTGTTTTCTCGACGCCCTGCAAAGAAACCGCTGATTTCACTAAAAAAACAGAAGAAAAGACTCCTGTTTGCTACATCTCATATTAACTGGAATGTGCAGAAATGGCGAAATGCAGAAATTGCAAACTGTCCTGTTCAGTGATGAATCGAAGTTCAACATCATTGGGAGCAATGGCATTTGCCGTGAACGTCGACCGGCCGGAAAACGCCTCAATTTACGTTACTCCCATTAGACTGTGAAGCATGGTGGAGGCAATGTAATGGTCTGACGGTGTTTTTCTGCTAACGGTCTAGGTCCAATACATCGAAACGATGGACTAATGGACCGTTTCATGTATAAAAATACCCTGAAAGCTGTTATGTTACCTCATGCTGAATGGAATATACCAATAAAATGGGTTTTTCAGCAAGAAAACGATCCAAAACACACTGCAAAAGTAGTCAAGCAGTGGTTTCAAGACAACCACCTATCGGTGATGGATTGGCCGCCTCAATCTTCGGATCTCAACCCTATCGAGAACCTGTGGGAGATCGTCAACCGCAGAATTAATCGTGAAGGTGTTCGTAATAAGGATCAACTATTTGAACAAATCCAAAAGGCCTAGGCAGCGATTCCACAAAGTTTCATTGATCACCTGATCGAATCTATGCCTCGAAGATGCAAGGCTGTGATCGACAAAAAAGGATTCGCCACGAAATATTGATAGCGAAATACAGCTTGGTCAACATTTTGTCGAGTTGCACTTGTTTTGTCCAGAAGGAAATCAACTTTTTTTAATACTTTTTATTAATTTATTAATTTTCGTGTACAAATAATGAACTTTGTGATGAATAAAACTTGAAGAACTTTGTCTCTAAACAGTTACATAGTTTTATATATATATATATATATATATATATATATATATATATATATATATATATATATATATATATATATATATATATATATATATATATATATATATATATATATATATATATATATGCCGGTTTTTGCATTTAATCTGGTGGTTTTTTGCACGAATCTGGTGGTTTTTTTCATTTAATCTGGCAGTTTTTTGCATTTAATGTGGTGGTTTTTTACATTTAATGTGGCGGTTTTTTGCATTAAATCTGACAATATTTTGCATTCAATTTGGCGGTTTTTCTTTATTATTATAAATAGTTTTGCTTTTTTTGCTTCACTTAGTTTAACTTCCTAATAAACAATTTGACCCCGTTTTCTTTTTAATTCTTTAAAGCTCTAAAATGAATAATGCATAAAGACAATGCTCAGAAATTAATGTTGAAGTAAGAAATTTGATCATTAATCTTGTAGTTAACGAAGGGAAAAGTGTAAAAGAAGTATCGGAACTCCTGCATAGAATTGAGACTTTAATATGACGCCTGATCTATCGATAAATATCAACAGGTAATATCAATCCCGGTATTAGTGGCGGTTTTCGACTGTCAGGTTGTATTAAGGAAACAAGAAATAAGCTATTTAAGTTAATTGGAGATAATAGAAACTTTAATCTACAAGAGATAAAGGAAGAATTGGGAATTAATGACAATGTCTCTACATTATGACAATGATTAAAAAAATTAAATTATACATATAAAACTTTAAGACTCTTTAGTGTAAGAAGCAATACGCCAGAGGTAAAAGAAGTAAGAAAAACATGTTTCATGCTATTTAAACTTGACATTGCAAGAACGTTACAGAAATATCATTTATATTGAAGAAAGTACGTTCAATCTTAATATGGTAAGAAACCACGAATACAGTCTCCGAGGAACGACCAAATTAACGTGTATTGTCATCAAGAGGCCATAACATAATCACGATATTAGCATTAAATTGTTTAAACATAGTCCAAATTGAAGCAATAGTTGGTGTAGGGGTGACAGGAGAGATCTTTAAAGGATTCTTAAATACACTTAAAAAGTATTTTTGGGGAGGAAGAAGTGTTTACCTTCATGACGGACAACGTTAACTTTCATTATTCTTTATCAGATTTTTATGATAGTTATCCTTATGATATTCGTTTTTTACCCTGATACTAACCTTTTCTAAATCCTAGTTAAGAGACATTCTTGAAAATTTGGAATACTACAAGAGGACAAATAGCTCCAATCGAGCGAATGATTATTGTTAGTATTATTATTACTTTATGCTATTGGATTATACTATTTAATACACATCTAAATTTATTATAACTGGAATGTGTAGAATATTTTTTATTACTAATTATTTAAGCAATTCAAATCATGCATTTTAAAATTGATATAAATTTTTAAACCGCCAGATTGAATGCAAAAAACCGCCAGATTAAATGACAAAAATCACCAGATTCGTGCAAAAAACTACCAGATTAAATACAAAAACCGGTATGCAACGCCGATCCGTGGCATTTGGGGGACACAGTGCAACCAAAGATTGAGGCCCTGTACAAATATGTAACCTGCACAGACCAATTTTCTATTCCATATTCTTTAATCCCTAATAAGTTTTGTAATTTTAATGACCAGTAATTAATAAGTATAACTCACATAAATAAAAAATTTCCTTAAAAAATCCAAAATTGTGAAACATTATGTATATACATACATACATACATACATACATACATACATACATACATACATACATACATACATACATACATACATACATACATACATACATACATACATACATACATACATACATACATACATACATACATACATACATACATACATACATACATACATACATACATACATACATACATACATACATACATACATACATACATACATACATACATACATACATACATACATACATACATACATACATACATACATACATACATACATACATACATACATACATACATACAAACATATATACATACATACTTACATTCATACATTGATAAGGTTTTAATCAGCTTAAGTTTAGAAAAACTTCGCTCTCCTGAGGCTATAGTAATTGGAATAGTTTCTATAATTCGTGGAGCCACAAATAGGTTTGGAAATACATCCAATAGCCAGTTACTTTTCAAATATTTTTATGGTGACACATTTAATGGAAGTACAGTCAAAGTTATTTGTAGTTCAGAAAATAATTCTTTTCCGTCAATGTCAGAATATCTCTCAAAAGTTTATTTTGTAAATCAAGATTACCTTTTTTTAAAGTTCTGTAGAATTAACGTTTTGAAAAAAATGTACATTAAATAAAAAAAATGAAACACCGATATATAATCATTTATTTGATTAAACCTTTTCCTCAATGACACAATTACATTATTAATACAAAAAAAATAGTTCTATTCGATAACGTTCTTAAGGATCTTGGATAGGGTTATCATTACTTTTTTAAAAAAACTTTCAGACAACAGTTTTTCATCTGCATCTTTATGTTCTACATCAGTAATAGTAAGTTACGTGAAAGCATTTCCTTTATTAATAACAACCTGAATCAAAAATATGCTATGCTCACTTTTTAGAGATTGATTGATAACTTCGCTTGACATAAGGATCCGTATAGAACTTCTCCATCAGTAGAACTATTACAAGAATTTTTAAAATACTTGTTTAGAGCACCTGTCTGTTTACTAAGGAATACCGCTTGTTTCAATATTTTTTTCTTTTCAAAGCACCACCCAGTGGGCACAGTACGTTTTTAAAACGTTCTTTGAACGTTTTTATTAGTTTTAAACTTTATAAAAACGTCTAAAAAACGTTTTAAAAACGTACCGTGCCCACTGGGCAGATTCATACAATCGAATCCCTTTATTCCACCCTCTATTCGAATTTTCTCTCATGAGTTTAGTTAAACTTATTTACAATTTAATTTAATTATATCAAATTAATCCCGTATTTTTTTATTACACCGCAAAACTCCAACTCCAAAACTCCAACAAACCGCCATTATTATGAATCCGGCGCACAGTGACTCAAATCAACATAAAAATGGCAATAAATCCCTCATAACTTTTTTATAAATTAAGTGCCCTTTTTTAAATAATATTAAATTACAATGATTTTTTTTTTTTTTTTTTCAAAAGTAAAAATAATGTTTTCATAAAACTTTTATTTTGTATTTTTTAGCTAAAAGTAGTGAAAAAATTTGATATTATTTTCAAAATCGCACATTTTTTTAGAAATCTAAAAAAATGTGCGATTTTTATTTAACTAAATTAGAGAATTTGAAATTTAAATAAAAGTATTTATTTTTAAAGTATTTATTTTTATGATTCAAATATACTAAAAAGAAAAAAAATCTGATTTTTTTGTTTAAATCTAAAGATTTCTCTAAAAAAAAGTAACAAACAATTGTATTTTTTTGGTTTATAATCAGCTAAAAAATGTTCCATGTATATTTTTTTTCCAGTTAATTAACATTTCTACTTTTAGAATATATAGGGATTACTGCGGTCTCCTGCGCTATTAGAAGTTATTTAAGAAATACAAATAATAATGAATTTATGAAAACCTTATTTTCCGCCATTTTTTAAAGTACTTTATTATATCAAAACAAATGAAGGTGGCGGAAAACTTAAGTTTGAGTTTTTTGCTTGTAGAACTTGTTCTAACATAGTTTTTAAATCATAAATGTTAAATATAGTCTTAAAAACGTGCTTTGTCATTATATACTATTTAGAAGTTTGTTAAAACATTTATTGTCAATTTTGAAAAATGATTTAATATTTGATTAGTACAACATGTTTGAAAAAGCTTAACAACTTTAGTATTTCCTATAATATAACAGTAACTTAGTAATATAATGTTATTCCAGGAAATCTAATTCGATAATTGTTAAAGCAATGATAACATAAAATTTTAGACAGTTTAAAGTGTAGAAATGTATACTATTTATATATATATATATATATATATATATATATATATATATATATATATATATATATATAAATTAGTAAAATAAATTAGTAAAAAACACTTATCTAATTTTTTCTTCTACTTGAAATTTCACCATTGCTGATAGAGTATATAATATATATATATTCAGGAAGAGTATATAATATATATATATATATATATATATATATATATATATATATATATATATATATATATATATATATATATATATATATATATATTATATACTATATATTTATACTTTATACTATAAAGTAGTTTAAAATGTTTCTGATATGTTAAAGGTTTTATTAAACTGATGGGTCTTAAAAACAATAACAATGAAAAGATTAGATCTTATCCCAAATATACGTGAAGTAGGACTTAAACAAAAGTTGCTTTAGTTATATTTATTTCTAAAACTTAAAAAAGAATTATTTTGCATGCGTATAGCAACTTTAACACGCGCATAAACGCGTAAGCGCGCATTGTACGCGTTGAAGCTGCGCGTAAAAAATATTTTATTAACAAATTAGAAATCTTTGACCCAAAAATTATTATTTTAACATATAACATGTTTTTTTATGAATTATAGTAAATTTGATTTAATTTGTGTATCTTTTTTGATCGACCTTAGTCACTGTGCGGCGTGGGTTATATAACTTTGAAATGTGTGAACACGCTTTACGCCACACAAATTCCACTAAATTTTAGTTTATGCTTGGAAACCATAGGGAAACCATGTATATATATATATATATATATATTTATATATATATATATATATATATATATATATATATATATATATATATATATATATATATATATATATATATGTATATATATATATATATATATATATATATATATATATATATATATATATATATATATATATATATATATATATATGTATATATATATATATATATATATATATATATATATATACGTATATATATATATACATATAAACGCATCTAAGCTAAATTTAGCCATATTTATTTCACTTAGGAGGTGCTTCGGATCCGTACATTCGGGTAATGTTGAAACCAGATACCAGAAGAAGATATGAAACTATTGTTCTAGACAAAACGTTAAATCCAAAGTACGATCAAACGTTTGAGTTTAAAAAACTTCCAATATCTGAACTTTTGAACAGGACTTTAAGTATATTAGCCATTGATTTTGATCAATTACCTGAGCACGATATATTAGGAATGGCAGAAATTCCTATGATTGATTTCGATTTATCGAGTCCTGTCGAGGTGTGGAGGACATTGATTCCAGGATATGATTTAAATAACCCAGGTGAATTTATAAAAGCAGAATCTGATTACGGAGATATTTGCATTGGGTTAATGTTTATGCCAGCTACAGAAAAGCTGCACGTATACATTATTGAATGTAAAGATTTAAAAAGTGTTGATGATAACGGAAAGTCAGATCCTTTTGTAAAAATAACAATGTTTCAAAAAAAGAAAAAAATTAAAACATTTAAAACTA
Source organism: Hydra vulgaris (assembly GCF_038396675.1). Lineage (NCBI taxonomy): Eukaryota > Metazoa > Cnidaria > Hydrozoa > Anthoathecata > Hydridae > Hydra > Hydra vulgaris. The sequence goes on from NC_088930.1 coordinate 40,410,942, forward strand.
GACATATTAAGGAAACACTGACACCCTATTTTAACGAAGATTTTGTATTTAACTTGAGTCCGGCACTGACGCCGGTCACAGACTTACAGTTTATTGTATTAGATTATGAATTATTTGGAACACCAAATACCATTGGTCAAGTTACAATAGGAGCTTCTTCATACGGCCCACAAATGAGACATTGGAGAGATGTTCTTCTTGCTCCAAAAAAATCGATAGCTTGTTGGCATATGTTAAGAGCTAAAAGCAAACCAGGAGAAGATGATTAGAAGAAAATGACCAGAAAAAGATTATTAACCATGTATTTGTATTTTGCGAAAAGAAAAAAAAATTAAAACATTTTTCATTTTTCAATCAGGTCAAAGTTTTTTTTTATCTATGGAGTCAATAAAACTTTCTTGATTATATATATATATATATATATATATATATATATATATATATATATATATATATATATATATATATATATATATATATATATATATATATATATATATATATATATATATATATATATATATATATATATATATATATTTACACGCACACAATAAATGCGGAATATTACAAAAATAATATTCCGCATTTTTGCCAAAAAAATAGAAGGCCATCAAATAAAACTGCCACTCTATAAAGAGCAAAGAAAATAAACAAAGATAAAATGATAACAAAGATAAAGAAAACAAAAGATTTGTTAATAAAAATATTGACTTTGTTTAAGTTTCTTTCAAGTCAAAGAAAAATAAGAATAAATTAATTTATTAAAGACATCTTGTGTTAGTTTCAAGTTTATGTTGAACCTGGCTTTTTGAGTTGTCTTTCTTTGAAACTAGCTACATTATCCATATAACTTTCATCAGTAATTATCTTTCGTTTATTAATGAAGATTATATTTCTTGTACTTTTGTTTGTGATATTTATCGCAAGTTTTAAATGATCAGAACAAAAATGGTTTTTATCGAACAAAAATTTTTTCAAAATTAATACTTAGGTTTTGAAAATATCAATATTTATTATAATAATAAGAAATAATTTTCAGAAATATCAATGCCTTTTTTTAACTAAACATTGAATTTTTAAAATTCGTTCTGAGCACAAAACATCCCGAAAACTAACTTATAACCTGCCAATGTTTATCTGTTGGTACAGTCCAAACCTCTCTATTGGACCACTTTGAAATCTAGAAGTCATAACAATTCATAGCCATCATTTAAAAGATCTTTAATCAAAAAGGCATGATATTTAAGTGTTTGTTAAAATACTGAACTTATTTAAGCAGACTTTTTGTTATGGGAAAAACATTAAAGTCTCTCACAGTTCACAACTTTTTATTTTTTCCAAACATCCATCCATAATACCGTTAATTGTAAGAACTCAATTTTTTTATCATTAAAAGTGGAAGCATTTCCTAAATAGTTATTTAAACAAAGTTGTATTTTTTTATTAAGTATAACCTACCATTTATTAAACAAGCCTAAAGAGCTAACAGCATCCTCACATTAGGAAAAGTATAATTTCAAACAAGTTATTTTACTTTCGTCAAACAAGATCAACCTGAACATTTTGTTTAAATTTTTATGGGAGTAGCACTTTATTTGTAAGTTTTGGAGCTTTATGTACATCTGCATCTAAAGTCAGATCTTTTTCATCGACATTATGAAATAGTTTCCAGGATACTTCTTCACTTTAACTACAATCTCATTAAATTCAATCAACTAAATTAAATTCAATGAACTAAAATAGCTGAAATAAACTCAAACATCTCTGTTGCTTTTAGAATAAATACTAAAAACTTCAGTATCCATTGCAACTGCAGAACGCAGCTTCTCAAAATCGAAGCTAATTAAAATATATTTGCGTTCAACCATGAGTCGAAAACGTTTATTCGATTTGGGATTGCTGGCATTGAACATTAAGTCTGCGAGCAATTGAACGTTACTTCTTTGATAAATAAGTTTGGTTTAAAAAAAAGTTTGAAAAGTACCCGTAAAATATAGGTCTTCACCAAACTGACTATTTCTATACTTATCTATTCCTCACCGATCATTTCTATACTTATCTATTCCTCACCAATCATCTCTATACTTATCTATTCCTCACCGATCATTTCTATACTCATCTGTTCCTAACCGATCATTTCTATACTTATACCTTTATTACTTCAACATTTTTTAGTCAACGGTAGAAGTGCAATTCTTTAAAAAATTACTTTAGGAACAAAAAAAAAAAATTAACATACGCATCTTTTCTACATGCATAGAGCTTATAAGAGATTTATAAAATGGTTTACATGTATAAATTTGATAGCTCAGTTATTAATTTATCGGTGTCGTTTTGCAAGGATTTAAATCCATTCCTTAACTTAATACATTTTTGTTAAAATTGTTAAAATAAAGTTTAAAGTTTTTGCTAGCAACGTGCTGCTTTTTTTTTTTGCCTCTACAGCACCTTTAGGAGTAGCAGGATGGTCTTTTTAGTTTTTTCTTTATTAAGTTTCAGACCATGATTTCAAAAAAAATTCTTTATCATGACATTTGTGCCACAAATTTCTACCAGTGTTTTGATGTTTTTAGAAATTTTAATTTTTTAAACCTCTCCCTTTCGTTTTTTTTTTAGAACAAACGAAATCAAGATACTCTATAACGAATTCCGGAAACGGATATTCTATAGAATATCTTTTTATATGTTATGAATATAATATCTATAAAACTTCAAAAGTGTTTTATTTTTTATTTTAAAAAACTAAAAAAGATTTGAGAAAAAAAAAGAAAAAAAAAGGTGCCAGTGGTAGGGTTTGAACCTCGGCGATGAACGACTCGAGCTAAACTTCAGCCATATAGGCAATATATCTGACAAATATTTTATAAGCAGAGTAACTGGGGGTAAGAGTAAATGAAAAAAAAAGTGAAGGGTTTAGCAAATTTTTTTTTGCATTAAGATGAGCGCGGCTAAACTAATTAATAGTTACTAATTATTTAAAACGTAAATAAATATAGCAGCCTTTGCTACCAATTTAAAAATTTTTATAACAAAATGACTCTAATTAAGATGACTAACAAAAATAAAATGACTCTAAAATTGAAAGAAATTGAAAAATCTAAAACATAATGATTCTATACAAAATGACTCTAAAATTGTACCATGAGAGATTAATTATTACGGTGTACCATGAGAGATTAAACATTACGGTGTACCATGAGAGATTAAATATTACGGTGTACCATGAGAGATTAAATATTACGGTGTACCATGAGAGATTAAATATTACGGTGTACCATGAGAGATTAAATATTACGGTGTACCATGAGAGATTAAATATTACGGTTTTTGTAAACTAAGTACTCTTTTCTTTTTAATTTTAGGTTCTTTATTTAAATATTACTTTATTAAAAATTGTTATATATTTTATTTTTATATTTTTCAATACATACTTTGTATAATATACGTATATAGTATGGCTCTTGTCAATACATTCTCTTTAATTTATTACGTTCTCTTTAATAATTCTCTTTAATTTTTTGTCTTTCTTTTTTTCTTTTTTTTCGATTTTTCTTATTTACTTGATTATTACTCTTAACATGAATATTGTTCTTGAAGTATTTCTTAAACTAATTGTTAATTATTTTTACATTTATGATTTTCAATAAATAATTTGTAAAGTATAAATATATTATACGGTTATTGTAAATGCTTATGATTGGGGCTCGGTGATAAGACATAATAACGTCTTCTACTTGCCTAGCCAATGTTTTTATTTATAAACTTTTAAATTGTAAAAGTTGTTAAATAGCGAATTAAACAGACAAACAATAAACAAACAAAAAAAATCGTACTTACATTCGTAAAACGCAAACAACTTACAGTGAAGTGAAAAGCAATTGCAACTTGCAGTAGAACAAATCAAAAGAAGAGAAATATCACTCAGTAAAGCTTCAGAGGCATACAACATACCAAAAATTCACATGCATGTGCACAACAAAGTCCAATCACATGGTAGAGGTACAACTACCGTGCTAAGTACAGCATTTGATTGAATTGATAATGTGCTAAGTACAGCATTTGTTGTTGTTTCAGTACTTATCAGTTAAGTCGATTGGGGTTTCGGGAAAACATTCAACGAAGATGTCATCGCAATAGTGAGGGATATTTATTACCTACAAATCAAAGCCATATGTTTCCTTCATGGTTTACCAGGACGAGAATGGTATCAAGATTTCACAAAACGATGGAGTCATAAATTAGGGGTCAGAGTAGCAGACAATATTTCGTCTCTCAGAGCTTCCTCTCGTACCGAAAACAAAATAACAAGTTATTTCAATACACTTCAAAAACAATTTCTTGAAGCAAATATTTAACAATAACACTGCGTGCAACTTGTAGAATTTTGACGAAATTGGATTTTCAGGCAATCAAGGTAAATAGCATATAATTTGCAAATTCGGTGCTAAACGCCCTTTAAAATTGGTTGGTAACAACGAAAAAATTAATTAAGCAGTCGGTATTTGTGTCAATGCTACTGGTACCATTCTGTCACCATTCGTAGTTTACAAATCAATAACACGTCTTTAAAAAAGCTGGTTTGGAGAAGGACCACCAAACACCGTATTTATAACATCCAAGTCGGGCTGGATGGAAGAGAAACAATTTATTCAATGTCTCACTAACGTATTCATACCGGCAATCAAATTAATTCCAGGTAATTAGTTTGGTCTACTTAAATAGAGTAGTTAAATCAATAAATCAACTAATCAGATATTTTTTAATTACAGGTATTAACATTTTAGTCTTCGACAGACACGTCACACGTTTTACTTACAATTTTGCACGTATTTGTATTGACAATAACATCAGGCTGATATGTTTACTAGCTCATTCGTCCCACATACTTCAACCGTTAGACGTAGGTATGTATTTTCACGTTAAATGAGTTCGGCACAAATTACTTACAGAACTTTATGTAGCTAAAAATTTCAACAACTTAACAAAAGAAAATTTCATTCAATAGCAAGCAAAACTTTTTAGCTCCGGTGACACAATTACACGAACACAAATAATCGCTAGATTTCAAAACACTGGTTTGTTCCCACTTGATATTCGCAAAATTGATCAATCAAAATTACAAATTGCTAAAACATTTCAAGTACCATCTCAGCCTGCTTCATTATCTTTATCCGAGCCTGCTTTATCATCCTCATCCGAGCCTGTTTCATCATCCTCATCCCAGCCTATATCTTCATCTAGTGTCAGTCAGCATCAAACTTTAACGATTCGCCAACTTCAAAATTTAACAACAACACCAGTGAATCCTGCTCAAACTAATCAAATGTTGCAACACTTTACAGAAAGACTCGAAGGCAAATTAAAAAATGATTTACAGCCCCACCATATTGATACACAAAAAAAACCTAAAAGAGTCAACATTCCGAGAGTTGAAGGCCAGTGTCTAAGTAAATCTGAGGTGCTCGGGAAACTAAAGCAAGACGATGAGGCTAAAAAGTCAAAACAATTAAAGAAACGCAAGATTCTCTTAAGTAAAGGATCAGATGAAACTCAGCAAGTGCAACATTAAAAAAAACCGAGACAAGACAAAGACACCAAGAGGTGCAAAAAGTGTTGCAGAGTTTGGGAAGAAGCATTGCCACCTCAAAACAAAACGTGGTATCAATGTGAAACTTTTAGTTGCAAGTCTTAGGTTTGTCGATCGTGTTTACCCAAAAAATATAAAATTGGTGAAGAGTTTTTTGCATGAAAAAATGCCGCGAACCTGCTTCTTCCAATAAAACAACTCAAATTTATTTAATAAATAGTTTTTTTCGTATATTTGAATTTTTTTGCAAATTTAACTTCAAATAGGATTAGTTTTCATTTTACTTTTAATTAATTTTGCTTGATTTTCTTAATATCTTAATTTAGTTTTACTTAATGCTTTATTTTTAGTTTTACTTAATACTTTAGTTTTACTTAATTTAAATTTACTTTGCTTGATTTTCTTAATATCTTAATTTACTTTTCCCAAATTATAAAGGGAAAAGTTAATGTTTTTTCTTCATAAAAATCGGCTTTTAAAAATTTTCAAAATATTTTTCTCAATTTTTATATATTTATAAAATGTAAAAAATTCTCTATTGTAAAACAAAGAAAAAAAACATAAAATATTTATTCTTTAAAAAAATAATTGAATTTGAAGCTAAACCATTTACTCTTACTCCAGTTTACTCTATTTAATAAACAAAAAGCTTAATGAAACGGCAAATGAGCTTTTTTAAAAATTCTCTCAAAATTTTCAAGGCCAAGGTCTTAATTTTTAGCCTCAAGGCAAGGCCGAGGCCGAGGCCAAGGCCAGGTACTAACAACTCTGGTTGAAAGACTACTTGGCTAAAGAAACGAAGCATAATTTATGAAACAAATGAAACCAAAAAAAAACTAGTAAATTGCGGGTTTCCCCAAGGATCTATCACAGACCATTATTGTTTTTAGTGTATATAAATGAATTATTCTTAGCATCTAAAAAAACATATCTTATATTGTTTGCTGACAATTCCAATCTGTTATATTCACACAAAGATATGAAAATTCTTTTTTAAATTTTTAATGAAGAATTATCTAAAGTAAATGAATGGTTAATAAATAACCGCCTTTCGCTGAATGTAGATAAAACTAAATTCATCCTGTTTCATAAACGAAATAAAGTTGATAATATTCCACTTAAACTGCTAAATCTTTTATTCAATAAAATAGGTGTAAAAAGGTAATTTATTGTTAACTTTTTTGGAGTAATTTTTGATGAAAACTTGTCATGGAAGTTTTACATCCAATCCACTGAAAGTAAAATCTCTTATAACATTTCCGTACTTTTTAAAACAAAACTATTTTTAAATACTAGAGCTCTAATAAAAAAATTATTTTTCATTTATTCACAGCTATCTTTCTTACTGCAACATTGCATGGGGAAGTACAAATTATGGAAAACTCAAAAAACTTTATAGTATATAAAAGCATGCTTGAAGGATTGTATTTGGGGTAAACAGTACTGTATATTGCGAACCAATATTAAATTATCTCAAGACTTTAAATATTAACAAAATAAATACTTACCAAATATTACTATTCATGTTTAAAATGACACATCGAATATCTCCGCTTATATTTCAATCTTAATTTAGAGAGATATCTCATAAGTATCCAACAAAGTTTTCAGAGAATAACTTTATAGTCCCGAGAATTAATTTAAAATTGAGTTCTTATCGATTTTTATATCAAGGACCTTTTTTATGAAAAAAATTTCATTAAAAAGTTCAATATAGAACACTACTCACTAGAAAAATTTAAAACAGATTCTAAAAGAATCTTACTTCAATCAGATTTTAATAGCATAAGCTTTAAAAAAACTTTTTAAAAGGTGGTTTTAAAATAGAAAACGCGTTTTCATTAGCAGTAAATATATATTGTTAAACATGTATCAAATATATTTGTATGAGTATACAAAACTTTTTATTTTTTTTATTTTATATCAATTTAAAAGTCATTTTATTATTTGACAAAAGTTATGAGTTTTTACCGGGTTTTTTTAACGGGTACGAGCATTATTTATAACGTACGGACAATATGTACAACACGGACAATATGTATATGTACAAACCACATGTTTAACGGGGCTCGGTGATAAGACAGTCAAGGTCTTCTTATTGCTCCGGCCAATATTTATATATGTAACATGTGTTTATTGTAAATATATAAAATGGCAAAAAATATGTTATGTATGTAATATCTATAAAACTTTAAAAGTGTTTATTTTGTATTTTAAAAAGATTTTAAAAAAAAGGTGCCAGTGGTCGGATTTGAACCATGGCAATGCACTTTAGAATGCTGCGAACCACTTTGGCCATTAAGACGTATTGATTTTTAATAATTCTAACACTAATTATTACGAAAAAAACTTTTCATATTTCTTAACATAATTTGAAGTTTACATAAGTTATGTATTCGCATAGACTTTCGTTTATAGTTTCTTATAAAAAAAAAAGTGCTGCTACTCTTTCTTGCCATCAACTCGAATGTAATGGCTGCCGTGAAACAAGTTTTCAACAAGAACGGACGCACTTTTACCTCGTGGTAAAAAAAAAAAAATTCTTATTTATTAAAAATAAAGACGTATATCCTTACGAAAAAGTTTTGAATTAATAATCGAGTAATATGGCTGTAACACTTTCAGAAATAAAGAAACTTTTAAAAGAAATGTTTAAAGAATTTAAAAAGGAAACGGAAAAAATGTTTCAAAAGCAAGAAAAAACAGTTCTCGATATTATTGGGGCTAACATCAAAATAATAAACGACAGATTTAAAAATGTAGACAAAAGTATTGATGGAAATGCAAATAATATAAATAAATTAAGAAAAGAATTAAAAAACATGAAGGTAAGCCTTAATTTTAATGAAGGACTTATCAACGAAAAAATAACTACTAACGACAAATATCTAGATAAAAAAATTGAACATATAAAAATAGATAATGTATAATAAGAAAAAACAAAACAAAAAAACCAAAAAAAAAACGAAAGATCGATCACGCCGAAAGAATCTTAGGGTTGATGAAATTTATGAAAATGATAAAGAATCATGGGGATACTGAAAAAAAAGTTCAAACATTCTTCTCCGAAAAACTAAAAAGTTGTCGAAATTGAGAGAGTCGAAAGACTAAAAGTTGTCGAAATTGAGAGACTAAATTGAGAGACTGTCGAAAGACTAAAAGTTGTCGAAATTGAGAGAGCTCACCGCTCTGGTCGAAAAAACGATGGACGACCAAGGACTCTATAATGCTAAATCTTCAGAAATATCATATCATAAGAAATAGATAATCTGGTCACTCGAGCCGTATTATGTGATTCTAATATTCATTAAAAACACTTGAAAACTGTCGAACGGGTCAGGAACAAAGTGCACAAAGTATGAAAGCGGGCAATAAGTTCAATGGTGAACTTGATATTGAAACATTATTTTTTGATTATGATTTTCTTTTTGCAGACAAAATTTTTTTATAGATTTAGATGCCTTGGTGTCAGAGTTGTTTAGTCAACCTGTTAAAAGCACATTTTCTTGCACAATTTGCTCTATTCCTCAGATAAATTCCAGCTGCAGCTGCGTGCTCAGCTCGTAAATTCTTTTTAAGATTATTAGATACTATAACCCCTAAATTGCATTCTTTCGCTGGGGTTTCGAGTTATTTGCGACGACCATTTTGTGATTCCATTATACATATGGTTTGGCTCTTCTTTTTTTTTTATCTATGTGCATAACTTTGCATTTTTTTAATGTTAAATGGCATAAGCCATTTTTAGACTAGTTAACAGCTGCGTCAAGATCTTTTTGAAAACATCTTTTTCAGACTTGATAATACCTATAATCTTGCTGTCGTCTGCGCACATTTTTATATGGCTTGAAATTAACTCCGGTAAATCGTTAATGTAGAGCACAAAAAGGATCGGACCTAAAACCGAACCCTGAGGTACTCCGCTAAACACTTTTCTCCGTGGCGATAATGCACTATCTATTTTGACACGTTGCTCTCTAATTGTCAACCAATTTTTTATCCAGTTATGTAGTTGACCGTGAATGCCATATACCTTCAGTTTATATAAAAGCATTTTGTGAGGTACCAAACTAAACGCTTTTGAAAAGTCTGTATAAATTACGTCTGCTGTAAAACCCTGCTTGATGGCCTCTGTAACAATATCCCGTGATTCCAATAAGTTTGTTGTGTACCGCCTGTGTTTGACAAAGCCATGCTGAGCAGGAGTAATAAGTTTGTTTTTGACACAATGCTGCATAATACAATTGTGGATCAAGCCTTTTAACACCTTACAAGGTACTGAGGTTTGGAAACTGGCCGGTAGTTGCTTGCATTTAACTTACTTCCTTTTTTGAACATAAGTGTTACTTCTGCTTTTCTCAATTGATCTGGAACAAAGGATGTTAAAATAAAAGACAAATAATTAAAGGGACAGAAAGAGCTTCTGCGCAGTTTTTTGAGACTCTAGAATGGATTCCATCAGGTCCTGTTGCTTTTGAAGGATCAAGTTTCAGCAATCTATTTTTGGTTATTTCATAAGTGATAAAATCAACTCCTTTATCGCAAGTGGCTGGATATCGGTCTAAAAAAATAGGTAGTGGTCTACCCCACATATTTACCCCAAAGTTTACTCTTTTTTTTTACAGCTTCCATAACCTCACTAGTAACCCATGGGTTTTTATTTGACTGGTATAGTTTTGTGGTACTTGGTATGCAGAGTGAAGTAGCTTCATTATATTTGTCAATTAAAAGTTTGTATTTTTCGGCCTTAGATATTTCTTTAAATATTGTCTCCGAGTCATAACTTCTAATATAATTTGAGATAAAAGTGTAGTTTACCTTGCTCCACACTAATCAAGGAGTTATTTGTGGTTCGTTTGTAATTGCTGTTACAATTGAACCTACTATAGTTAGGTGAGCTTGTCCCTCCGGGGTAGGGACCCCAAAGGTTCAGTTTGAGTTAAGAAAATTAATTTTTCTGGCTTGTTGGTCTGACACTTAAACTTTGGAACTTTGGAATGCTTTTAGTTTAACTACTACTGGATTTATAACTCCCAATGGATCATATATACTTCAGCAAATTTAAGAATTTCACTTTGCTATACCAACTGCCATTTTCATTAAATCATTAAATTTATCTCCATTAAATTGGATGATTTTCATGAAATGGTAATTGAACTACCAGACCAGAACTAATGACCAGAGGTTTCATTAAAAAACGTTCTACTTTGAAATTTACGCAAAGTAAGATATTCTTTTTGCTACTATCACCACAATACCATTAATCGTTCAAAGCATCCTTCAAAATTACATCTTCTTATTAAGTCCAAGATGGACTTTGGTTCTTTAACACGTGAATTTCAAAAGGTTGGTAAAGTAACAAGTTACGTAAGATGGTTTTCCTCTAAACAAGACTTGAACTGAATGACAGATAAGCTGTTGATCAATATGTTGACTGCTGTCGAAATACCTACTCCAACGTTAATACTTTCATAGCTAATGTGCCTAAAATTAAAGTCACCGTAGAGTAATAAGGAGTCGCAACCAATTGCTTTGAGGGCCTCTGTAGCAGTCTGAATTGATTTGGTAATTTCTAGCAGGGCTAGTTCATCTTTATTTGGTGGTCGGTAGATACACCCTAAAAGGAGTGACTTTTTTTCAAGTTTAAGCTTTATCCACAGCTGTTTAATGGTATTTTTGTTAAGTTGTAAAATATTTGTTAGCGTGCATTTAAGATCGTTTTTTACGCATAGCTACGCCACCTCCTAATTTTTCCAACCCTGTTTGGTGAAAAAATGTTATACCCTGTAATAGCAGAATCTGAAGCCTCAGTAAACCACGTCTCAGCAAAAAAAATAAGATGTGGGTGGTTATGCTCGGTGGTTGATTGTATTCTGGCTTTCAGCTCGTCAATTTTCGTTTGATTTAGTGAGCATGGATTATTTGCCCAGAAATTGATGTTATTGGAAACCCTTACTGAGCAAATTTTCGATAATTCGGGCTGATGAGATATAACAGTAAAACGTCTAATTGATGGTAATAGTCGATTTGGGCGTTTATTTTTTTAATATTGAGGCTTGATGATTGGTTGGGAATTATTGAGGCTAATTAATCGATTGATCGGTTGGGATTGTTGAGGCTGATTCAGGGTTTGTTCTAGCTGGGGTGGGGGTCAACTTTCATCAACGATATTTGTTGTAATTTTAGATTTTGAGGCATTAGCAATAGCATCTGCAACGCTCTTGCTATTGATAAAAGACTGATCTTTGGTTAGCAGCTTTGTGCGTTAATTGGCTTAACGCAGTTAAGGCGTCGATGGATGACGAAACGAAATAGCGAGTCGAGAAGCTTTAATTTTGCGAGTTCATTATTACGCTCTTTTTTTCGCGATTCAGTTTGTTGAATTTGAGTTGTTCTATCTCCGTTCGGTCTTCTCTAGCAAACACATCTTTGTACTCAGGTGTGATAAGACCGTGATGGCTGGCTTTCGATAAGACCAGGCCATGCAAATCAGAGTCTTTGACTGTGACCTGCATGAGCTTGGTTTTTCTGAGTTCTGTGTTGGGTTTTTTATGAATAAAACCTCTGACTCTCACGATAATTGAGGTATCCATACCAACAGCTCTAAAGAAATATTCGGCTGCTTATTTTTGTCATATTCGTCTGAGACCTCTTGTCCCACCACTATAACACTTGATTCTTTTTGCTGTCTTTGTTTCTGCTCATGTGCTACTTTATATAGAGAAATAGATTCCAATCATTTTTACTTTCATTAGATTTGCTGTTGAAGAGTGATGAGAATGATACCGGCTGAGGTTTTTTTAGCTTCGCAAAGAGATTTATGTAAGGTTTCGTTTTCTGCTTCTAAGGTAAAGACATTGTTTTTTAGAGTTGCAATGCATGCTTTTAAAGCTAGAAATTCTGCATACATTATATAGTCTAGTTGCTCTGTTTAACCGGGTCCTGGCTTAAGAATCCTTCAGGTTCATATAGATGACGGGCGTTGAATTAGCTTTGACCAGTTTTATTTTCGTTGACATAATTGACAGCGGAAAAATAATAATAATAAAGTATATATATATATATATATATATATATATATATATATATATATATATATATATATATATATATATATATATATATATATATATATATATATATATATATATATATATATATATATATATATATATATATATATATATATATATACTTTATTATTATTACTTATTATAATTGGATATCATATATATATATATATATATATATATATATATATATATATATATATATATATATATATATATATATATATATATATATATATATATATATATATATATATATATATATATATATATATATATATATATATATATATATATATATATATATAATTTATATATAAAAGAGAAAAAATGAGAGAAAAAAAGGCTAAAAAATTATTCTCAAAATTTATTTGAATAGAACAAAGAGATTAGAAAATATCAGTTGTTGGTGGTAAGTTAAAGCTACGAGAAAAGAAAGTTAACAGAACTGATAAACAAAACTGATAGCAAAACTGACAAGGGGCCATCCATAAAGTATAATGTACGCAGGTATGGGGGGAGGGGGTTACAAAAAAGCGTACGAATGCGTACAAGGGGTGGGGGTGTTAAAGACAGTGAGTACGTACGCGTTTTGACTATCTCTCCTAGAAAAAATCAGTATTATATTTTCTTTTTCTAAATTCAGTCACAACTCTTTTTTATATCTCTTTATAAATAACAAGAGAAAAAAGAAATCGAGAGATAATTGTTCCAAATAATATTTTTTATTTTTTGCAATGTAATTTGATTGGAAGCGAGGTGAGAAGCAAAAAGAGGTTAAATAAAAGCATTTTATTTTTAGTTACGCAACGTGGTTCGTTTCTCTTAAATGAATTTATTATTTTTGTTTTTAAATATAATAAAAAATAAGCTAATATTATGATAAAATTGCTTTTAAGATTGGGGTTTTTAGTTCATTAAATTAATTTAAAGCCCCCCTTTTAAATAAATTTTAAGAATTTAAAAAAGGGTTTTAAGGCAAAAATACTTTTCTCTTAAAAAAACGATGACTATAATTGTAAAAAAGTTATTTTAATGCAGATAGAAACCGTTACTTTTTATTATGCAAGCAAGAGCAATTAATTTGAGTTAACAGCAAAACGATAACAATAAAAAAATTTTCATTCTATTCGAAAACTGAAAACACCAAATTAGAAAGAAAAAAATATATATTCATTATTACCAAAATGCCGCACGGATTTGTAGAGAATGAGAAAAAAATATCTTCAATTCATTGAGTTGTATAAAAAAGCGTATTCAAAGCTTGAAAAACAAAAGCAATATCAGCACGCACAGGAGTTGTGGAAAATAGTAAAATATGATCAGTCTTTGTATAAAAAAAAGTAAACGAATTAAAAGTGAAAGCAAAAAAGGATCAATCATGTCATTCTGGGTAAATGCTTTATCACCGCCTAGCAAAAAAAAAAAAAGATATCCATCCAGTGCCGTCTTCATCAAATGAAACGCCAAGTTCTCTAAATGCAACTACGATAGAGCCTGCAAGCATTGAACTTGGTATGCTAATTTCTGTAATATTTTAAAACATTTTCTATACATTGAGTTCAACCAAATTATAAATCAAACTATATCGCACGACAATAGAGCAGTCACATAAACTTATTTATCATTAGCCACTAGACCTATTTTCTATATCCAAAATAAATCGATTAGTATCAACTGCCAAGAATTTATAATCATTTTTTATTATTTTTTAATTTAGATTTAACATCCAACAACAAGAAAAGAGAAAATCTGGCACAAGTTAGGAGTCGAACGAAAATCTCAGATCTTGAATTGCAACGTTCATCCTTGATAATCGTACGCGACTCTGGTTTGTCTACCGTATCAAAGGAACAAATAAATACTGTGAAAGAAAGCATAAGAAAAGAAATACAAAATTGGACAGGTAAGATAATTTAATTGTATATTATTTCTTTATTAAACATTTCGTTTTATAATGTCTAACTATCAGGTTTCTAGTAAATATCAAGAGATATATTAAACAGCGCTTAATTGTGCGTATAAGGAAAAGCGTCTTGGCCAAAAAAACATTTTTCAGACAGAAATTTTCATAATTTTTTTTGTCAATAATAATTTCTAGTTTGAAATGAGAATTTGCATACTTTTTCTTTTGCAACATCAGCCAAAGTTTGCAAAACCTTAAGTATAGAAGTTTTTATTATGAAATCAAAGATTTTCAAAAATTTTGTTTTCAGATTGATTCGTGAATCGGCTCGTCAAAGAAAACGAAGACAAAAACTTAAAGAGAGTATCGAAACTGTGTGTCAGAACAACCCTGAAGCGTCGAGTGCCTTGAAACAGTTTATTCGAAACCATCCTGGACGACCGCGTCTTGAAGTTGATCAACCAGAGTTTTTATCAACAATTATAAAAATTGTGCAAAACTCATCAGCAGCTGACGAACGTCAAAAAACAAACTGCTTTTGTAGCGTCTCCACTTTGGATGACCTTCAGACAGCTTTGACAAAAATAGACTTTACCTTGAGTAGGAGTGGTTTGTACCTTCGTCTTTTACCACGACGTGGAAACACTTCTGAAGGAAAAAAACATGTCAACACGGTTCCAGTGAAGCTATTACGTCCAGAAAACTCAATGCGAAAAAAAACAACGATAGAGTGTTTGCAAAGTTATTTTTTGACGACGTGTTTGAAGTTTGCAAATTATTTGGACCAAAAGCTGTGCTTTTCATTTCCAACGATGATAAAGCCAGGGTTCCATTGGGTCTTGCTGCAGCAAGCCTTCAGGCGCCGTTGATGATGCATATGGAATACAAGGTCAAACTCATGGATCACGACTTTGTCGTTGGCCCACAGCACAAATTGATCCCATCAGTGTATGGCATATGCGAAGTTAACAAAACTGGAAATGTATCTTACAGTTGGGACACTTTTATACGCATAAGAAGTGGGAAACACGATACATCAAATGCTTTTACACATGCTTTTGATGTTAGAGAGCTTTTTAAAACCAAGTTGGTTGAACGTAGAACAATTCTATTAATGGAGATTGATGGAGCTCAGGATGAGGCACCGCGCTTCCCTAAAACCTTAGCAACTGCTGTTGATCTCTTCCGCTTGCTTAATTTAGATGCCCTTTTTCATGTGAATGCAGCTGGGCTTTCAGCCTTTAACCCCGTCGAAAGAAGAATGGCACCTCTTTCTCATGATTTGGCTGGAATAATTCTTCCTCATGATTATTTTGGCAACCACCTTGATTCTTCAGGAAAAACAATCGACCAAAAATTGGAGCTAGAGAACTTTCAAAAAGCGGCTACCGTTTTAACCCAAGTTTGGGAGAAAGCAGTCATTGATGGGTATCCTGTTCATTGCCAGGCTGTACCAGTTGGAAAAGCATATGAACCACCTACTCCTGATTCCGTTTAGGTAGAAAAATATTGTCAGCAATTGCGATATAGCCTTCAAATCGTAAAATGCCAAGACAAGTCATGCTGCACACCATTTCAAACAAACTGGATAAAAAACCTCCCCCAACGTTTCATTTCATTTCCAGCCATTTGCGAATACTGCGAGAATGGTTATAAAGCAATAGAGCCGTCTACATATTTTAAAAACGTATCAAACCAATCAACATTTGCACCACTGACACATCGCCTTTTCCTACATGATTAAAATACCTACAGAAGGATTAAAATACAAAATAATACCATTTGATCTGTATTGCCCATCGATGAAAGAAAAGCTATCAAACGGAGTTTGCGTTAACTGCAATAAATACTGGCCAAGTGAGGCTGCAATGAAACGACTTAAAAAAGCACATAAAAAACAAAAAAAAACGATTGAATTGGAGAGTGAGGAGAGTGAAAGTGAAAGTGAATATATTATTAAAAGTGAAGATGTCAATGGAGAGGTTGTGGATAAAAGTGTGGAAGATGAGTTAATGCCTGTATTTGAAAATATGTTTGACTTATTTAAGCCACCATTTGTGGAAATATGAAATATAACATACTCGCAAGTATCCTTTTTTATAATATTATTCTTTATTTTTATTATTAACTTCCCGGTTTTTAATTAAGTACAGAGAAATGTCGAAATAACTAGATATTTTTTGGTTTTTAACGTTTTATAACAGCCGTGGCGCAGTGGTTAAAGCATTGGACTAACAACCCAAGGGTTGCGGGTTCGATCCACGCTCGAAGAAAATAAACGTTATCGGTGAAGTTGGAAACTGAGAGTTAACTTAATAAATGATATTCTTCTTGTGGCGGTGCTCTGTGATAAGACCATTAGGACTTCTTAGAGCACCTAAATAATTTAAAAGAAAGTTATGCATTCAGGAAGGGGGGCTTTATTTTGGAATAAATAATGCGTACAAATGCAAGGGGGGGGAAGGGAGTCGTCGAATTCGTACAAGTGCGTACAAGGGGGGGGGGGTTCAAAATCAGTACTTTTACTGCGTACGTACTTTATGGATGGCCCCTAAGAGACTAAAAAAACTTTTTAATACTCTGTAAGAATATAAGCGAACTGAAGCATATATAAAATCTTGGTTATAACTATTTTTATAATAATAATATATAAATAAAGGTATATATAGTAAAATATAAGTATAGATATATATATATATATATATAAATACTGGTATGCAATTACAACAAAAACTATGTTTTTTTGCACGTCGAATATTTTTATTTATTTATTCATTTGATTCAGACAACAAGTATTGGGTGATGCGGAAGTTATCGGACAAAATAAAAACGTCAATAACTTATTTATAAATAAAAAACAAACTACTATTATATTTTTTTTAAATAAAGCATTTATCTTTTAATAAAAATACATTATTTTTTATATGAAAAAACACCACCATCTGCAATTGATCTCAATTTTGCTCTGACGCCTTTCATATGCGACTGTAAAAAGTTTAAATCATTTTCTTGTAGTTTTAGTTTAATGCGATCAATCAAAACTTGCTCTGTTGAAGCTTGCCAATCTCTCTTGTAAACCTTCTGTGCCAAATGTCCCCAAAAGTGTTCAATTGGTCGTGCTTGAGGCACATTTGGGGGATTGGATGCTTTATCAACGTAATAGATATATTGGTCCATCCAATTTAGAGAATCTTTAGAATAATGAGAACTTGCTAAATCTGGCCAAAATAAATAGTTAAAGTCTCCATGATACTTGTGAATAAATGGAAGAAGCCGTTTTTCTAAACAATCATTAATATAGATTGATGAATTGATCGCTACAGCCTTGAAAGTGCGAAACAATGGCTCGGACATATCACGGTGAGATATGGCTATCCACATTAATAATTTTTTTGGAAATTTCTCTTTTCCTATAAAACGAACACTTTCTGGGCATGTCTTTTTGTTGTTTGTGTAGAATCCAGAATTTCCTGGCATGTTGTCCCCTGCAAAACAAAAGTATTTTTCGTCATCGATGACTAGAAGCAATTTTGTGTTATAGAGTTGGTTAACTAGTTTCCTGCTTCTTTTCTTTGCCTTTATTTGTTGTTCTATAGTGTATTTTGGAGTCTTTTCACGTTTTCTATATTTAATATTCATTTTTTTTTAACTGACGATCAACTGTCGATTGATTTACACCGAACTTAATACCTATTTTTCTCTGACTGACCTCTTTTCGATTGTTGACAAGTCTCGTTAATTCGGCTTTCTTTTCTCTAGTCCAGGATGTTGGACGACCAGGGTGTCTTCTATCAGAAAACGATTGAACAGTTTCGAGTCTTTTTAGATTATCATACATTGTACTTCGAGCAAATCCTTCCTTTTCAAAATGATTTACGATTTTTTTTTTTATATATATTAGGTTTATTTACAAAAAATCATTTTTAGTCGCTTTCGAAAAGATTCTCGTTCAGCTGCATTTAACCTCATTTTAAATAATTGTGTTTCAAATAATAAAGTTTATATTTTATAGAACGTTTATGCCTACGCATAAAACCACAAAAACTAATTGTTATGCTCAAATAATGAAATTAGGATTCGTCCGATAACTTCCGCATCACCCGTTACAAGGTCCATAGTTAAGATTAAAAGAAATAATAATAATTAATTAAAAGTTCTGTTTAATCTATACACAGCTGCATTGCTGCTGGCACAGGTAACTAACTGATAGGTAAATAAGGCTGTAGTTAAGCAATAAAGTATCTAGATTAGGCAAGCGTAATACCATAAACATATTTGTAGCGCTTGAGTACTTGTCATATTCAAAAAACATTTTAGCACATTTCTTCTGAGCCACATCATTAAAAATAGAGGCAGTAGGTGTTAAATAGCTGTGCTTTTACCTTAATCGACCATTTCTTGAATTGTCTGATTAATATGTTTGTACGCGTATTAAGAAATTTAATCTCTCGATTTATATCAGCATTATCGAACAAACCATTTTCTATTATTTGACTTGATATTTGAATTTGCCAATGAAAACTAATTTACATCCAACTAAGGTAAACAGTGAAAAATTGCTTGACACAATCTTACATCTCTGTTTTGGGTTAAATACCATACCCACCGTTTTTTTTTTTTGTATTAAATGACATGTTAATGGCAGTGGCTTAAACATTTAATGCAATTAATAATTTTTGCAATGCAAACTAAGACAGAGAAACTTTTTTTAAATTATTTTAGGTGCTCCAAGAAGTCCTTACGGTCTTAACACAGAGCACCACGGAAGAGTATTTAAAAGAAAGTTCACGCCTCCTTCCTCACAGATTCTGGTTTTTTCTTCCCATCACTTTGCTTAGTCGCCCCTCTATGAAGTGTTGATAATAAAATTTCAGTTTTCTTCTTTTTTGCCTATTAGACAATCAAGTTCAATGGTCCATTTATGTAGAAAGTCGAATCGTAAAGAGGAAATGATCAAAATCTCGAATTTCTTTTCTACTAGGTTTAACTGTTCCAACAATTAACGTTTTCTTTTGCAAAACGTGGAGAGCTCCTCCTCAAATCTAATATTTTTCATGATGCCTTCAAATCGAGAACGTGGCAAAGTTTCTATAAAAGCTTTGTTTTCATATTTTTTAGGCCATAGGAATTTAACTGGAAAATTTCTTGCATATATGCATCCACGAAGATGTATTAAGTCTATGAAAGCATCAAGTTCAATGTCGCATATATTCCATCCTTAAAATTTGCAGATAAAACAGTACATTTTTTGATGAAGCGTGTAAACACTTCATCCACAATTAGTCTAAATGCATCAATAAATGTTAAAACATTACAGCAATAAGAAGTTGTTCCGTTTTTGGCAGTAAACACATTCTGAGTTTGAAATCTTCCAGTTAACTTTTGACACAAAAGTCCATTTTACATCATCACTACGAGTTTTAAAAGTTAAATCATTACTCCCACCTCATGAATTTTCTTCTACGTCATCATTGCTACTACTTATTGAACTGTAAATAAAAGAAAAAAAAACTGTAATAAATAACTGTAAATAAAAAACTTTTATTTACAGTTATTTACTATTACATCGCCATCAGAAAGATTATCTTTAACAACATCTGCCTCGTCATTTTCTTTTGTTGAATCTGATTCATCACCACTGTCAATTTCCGAGAGTTCTTGTAATATGATTAAACACTGTTTCGCCAATACACGTTATGGACGTTGATATGTAACTGATTAGTCAATTCGAAGAAGATGTGCTACAACAGAGATATTTGATGATTAAGCACAATTAGCGTTTGCTAAACATAAGCGTTTCATTATAATATCAAAAGCTTTTATTTTATCTATCTATAAGATAATAGTGTAGCAAGTTTCACACGATAAAGCAGTAATATTAGTGTACTTGTGGTGGCAGCATATTTATACCAAATATACGGAAACAATATTTTATTTTATTCGCTAATTTTTTCATTTTTTTTTCGGTTTAAATAATCTGTACTAATATGCTGGTAATCCAGATTAGGCAAATTATGCTACTAAACTTCTACTCAGAGTAAAACGCGCCGTAATTTGGGCATAAAATCTATGTATATATATGTCGGGTGAAAGAAGTTTATATAGTTTATATAATTTACATCAAAATTAACAGTTTTAACTGTAAGTTTCATACATTTAAACAAGAAAATAAATCTAAATGCATATAAATATTAAGTTGGATCAATTGATCCACTATGGGGTTTCTAGGTATATAAAAAACTTGGGGCTTCTAGTGTTAAACCGTGTTTTAATACATTTGTAAAAGTAGCTGAAAAAAATCATGTTCCAAAAACATAAATATATTAAAATTCCATGTACATTTAAAGTAGAAAACTTGCACAATGTTAGTACACTAGTGGAGCTAGTGAATGAAACTGAAATTAGAATTAAAATGATCTGAAACGGCAAACTTGAAAGTATAAAAACATGGCAAACTTGATAGTATAAAAACACGGCAAACGGCAAACCTGATAGTATAAAAACACTATTTTTAGCAATAAAAAAAGTTATATTGCCCAAGTTTAAATAGATATATTTTTTATGTCAAGTCACTATATATAAGAATAATGAACATATCCTGAAAATTCGTAGCTAAAAGAATGATTTTTTACTGAGAGACCAGCTCAACAGTTTTTTTCATTTTCTTTATTTAGTTTTTGTCTAACTAAGTATTTTCTAACAGTTATTAATTATTATTAACAGTTATTAATTATTATTATTAACAGTTAATAATTATTCCTTTTTAACCGCGTGAAGTTTTTAGACGTTGCACTAACTACAAAGTAACAACCAGATTTAATATAAAGAAAATCAAACGCTGAAGATAATTCAGCAAAACTCTAGTTTTAAGTAATGGTTGCAGAATATACAGCTATTTCAGCAACAGCCTTAGAGGTGAAAATAATTTTAGGAGAACGGTTCCAAATTATTGATTAAACGCTTCATTTCTGTTTTGAGTCATGCCATGCAAATATTTCTAAAGCATATCAGTTAGATCTTGAAATATTTGCTTAATTTCTTCCATGAATATCAAATTCTTTATTAAAATTTATATATAAATTTTATAATATATAAATAAATTTTTTACTTTGTTAATTTTTGATGTTTTATATTTAGTTAGAAACAACTTTTTTCCTTTTCCACAAATTTTTATTAAATAAAAAGCTAGACTTTTTAAAAATGTTAAAACTCAGTGTAACTAGCATAAAGTGATAAAAACGTGGACTGCGAAAATATAGCACATGTAAATTGGTGATCCTCAAATTCCCAGGAATTTCAATTTCGGGAATATCGGGAATGAAAAAGCTCATTCTCGGGAATTACCGTTACCGGGAATGAGCTTTGAAATATTTTTTTTCTTTCTAAAACCTGAAAATTTTTAATCAAAAAATACAAAAAACAATATAAAGAACTCAAAATTTATGTTTAAATCTACTTTATTAATTTATTTTGGAAATAACATTTAAGAAAAGAAATAGCATCGATGTTCTCGTCACAAAGACGGTTGCGAACTTTGCTCACAAGAATATTTGCTTCCGAAAAACGACGTTCTGCAGCTACTGATGTTGCTTTTATTGTCTTAAGTCCCTCGAAAAGTCTATTCAGAGTTGGTGAGCGTACTTTTGTCTTCGCATACATCTGCATCACCTTTTTGTAGTCAATAAATTTGCCCGCCTGCTTGTTGGTGACCTCTCTTGAAGCTTTCAAGGTAAATGTCAGTTGTTCAGCTAAACTTCTTTGAACCTGCTGTGATATTGATGCTGATGGTTCTTCTTGCTGTTCAGGTTGTTCCACACAATCATCATTTTCAGTACTGAAGAGTCTTTCCATCAGTTTTACTGCAAGTTTGCTCATAGCTGCAACAGTCGATGTAGCAAAGTGATTTGGTCCATTGATGCTGTTGATGTCATGCAAGTAAAGGATGAGTGATTGAAGAACGTTATGTCTGCGTTTGTTGATTTTCTCTTTGATAGCCAAGAAGATGTCCTGCGAGAGCTGATGATCATGCATTTCTAAATTGTTCGGGAGAAACTTGATAGTTGTGTTGCAGTCAATGAGATTTACTGATTTCTTTCACAAGAATTGAATTGCCAACTTCGCTGGACTCAGAACTTCTACCAACTCCTCCAATCTTTTTGAGTCGATTTTTGCCCATAAGTAGATTTTTTCAATCTCTCTGTGGTTCAGAGCTTCCTTCACAGGTCCAAGTAACTTCAAGAACCTTTCGCAAGCATCATGAAGGCTGCCCCAGTGAGTCTTTGAATTTAACTTCAGCTTAAGTTCTCTCCCGTTGTTCATCCTCTTAACGAATTTTTGAAGAATTTCATTTTTGACCGATGATCGATGGAAGAGGCTCACGATTTTTCTCAATTTGGTGATCGTTGATTGATAAGCGAAAACCATTTCAAGTGAATCGGCCTCCTCTTCATTGTCTGATTCTGTGTCCTCGCTGACATCAGGTACATCTTCATCAGGTTCATCTTCATTTCCACACTCAACGAAAAAGACATCATCGTCGTCATCCACTGGAGCATTTGCTGACTGTTTCTTTAGATAAAGAACTTTAGTAATACCCAGATGAATTCCATGATCACTGCACTGGACGTATTCTGATGCAATAATAGAACCAAAATGATACCATAGCGCTCGCACCATCACCAGAAGTGCCAACAATGTATTTCTCTGGATCCAAGCCAAATTCCATCAATCTTGCTTCGAACTGTTAATAAAAAAATAAAAAATAAAATGATTAGAAACCTAAAAAAAGAAAAAGATTATAATATAAACTTACTAGTTTTTCGATGTTAAGAGCAATTACACTTCCATAAATTGGAACCATGCCAAAATTGATTTCTTTATCAACACCATTTTCAAAATAATGAAGATTAATATTCAAGAAATGTCGCACTGCAGTAGAAGTCCATTCATCAAGGGTTGTTGAAAAGAAATGTCCTTTAGCTAGATGAGTTTGAATCCACGATTTTATTTTAGCCTTGATGTCTTCATGAAAACCTCGAACAATCTTTGCAACACCAGATCTATTCATTGGGAAGTTTTTCGTTGGAAAAGTCTCTTTCACATGCTCTATTTTATCTGAGTCGATGATCTGTTCGAAGTTCAATCCATTTAAAGCAGCTTCTTTAGAAATGGTTTCCTCAAACGATGCTCTATTAAAATCTGTCATCAGCTTTTGCCTCTTTACTGGAGGATTGGCAGTGCTGCTTGTGCTTGGTTGAGCTTGGTTGCTAGTTGTCGGTCCAGATTTCAATGGATCAAGTATCTGACGAACACGCTTTAGATGTTCTGTCAAACCCTTCGTTGAACCTCCAGCACAATTGAGAACAGCACTACACTTTCGATTGCCCGAGTCTACGTCACAGCGTGCATCTTTGTTGCCCGTTTCCCTTTTGAAGTGCTTCCACACAAAAGACATGCTATTTAAAATTAAAAGATAAGGTATGAAGAAAAAAGAAATGAAAAAAAAAGAAGAGAAAAAAAAAAAAAGAAAAAGATTTAGAAAAAGAAATAACATAATATGTACTATATTTACCTTTGATAGTTTGTCGAAAATAACTTTTTCACTTTCTTTTAAAAAAACATGCATAATGCACTTTACACTTTAAAAAATATTGAATAACTAATTACTAATTCATTTTACGCGTTTTTATATTGCAATAATTGCAACACCAACTACAGGTAGACTTTAGAGTAAAATTTATGAAGATTCATTTTGATACATAGAATTGCAAGTATATTTAAAGATTAAAACTTTTTTTAACACCTGTAAAGTGTATTTCCAGGTATAAAAAAAGTTTTAAACTTTAATTATACCTGCAATTACAACTATAAACTTTAAATATACCTTTAAAAAATGATAATCTACATATTTGTATTTAAAAAAATTCCCGGGAATTTCTCGAAAAAAAAACGGGAACGGGAATTGACCAACGAGATTCCCGGGAATTACCGTTCCCGGAATTCACTTGAGGATCACTAATGTAAATACATTTTTACTTGTAAAAATATGTCTTGAAAATGCCTTGTGAAAACATGTCTTGGAGAAAAATCATCAAACAAAAGTTTGCTGAGCTTAAAAGTTACCATTTAAAGGCATTAATCCACGCTTAACTTAGAAGTTATAACTTAAAGACTAGAAATAAATGTACTGCTCCGCGTCCAGTTTTGTTTTTTATACTTATCAACTAACCGGTTTTTAATAAAACCCACTACAATGAATTAATTTTATACCTTGTTACTACAGAGGTAGCCAGAATATTATTTCACTTCTAAAAAGTCTATTTATTCCAGAAAATTTATAATAAGTAAAAGACTGGCTACTTCTGTAGTAAAATGGTCTAATCAATCAATCTTTACGGACACACAAAAACAATGATCCGAATATATTTTTTTTCTTTTCTTGGTTTTTAATTTACAAAATGCATCATTTATTTGATAATGTACAAAAAAATTTAGGAAATTTGGAAATTATCGTATGCAATATAAAGATTTAGTGAGAGCCTGGGTTTTTAGACCCCTGAAAATCCCGAATTTAATAAAAAAATTTTTTGCTACAAGTTAAAAAAAAAAATTTGTAACAAACATTTTATTAATTAATGCTAACTTGTTTCGGTTAGAAATTATTTAAAATATTTAAGCCGAAAATTTTTTGCAGAAAAGTAAAATTTTATTTCCGCTTCGCGATGCATAGTGAGGCGAAGGGAGGAACCAAAATAGTTTGGGTTTTGGCGTTCACGAGCAAAAACTAAACTGGGGCAATCAGACAGATAAAGATTAGTAAACTGTCAATAAAATTTTTTAGCTTGGATGATCACTTGAGCCTTCACATCATCTAAATATAAAACTGCGTATTATTATTCCAATATATAACTGTAAATTTTGAGCAGTCATGGCGAGCACTGACCAATATTTTCATTTTTCGATATGAAACCAGACATTTTTTTATAACAATATTTTTATGTCATGTAACTTTAATTTATAAATTTTTAAGACAGAATTTTTAATCATGAAAAAAGATTTTTTTTTTTCAAAACTATCGAAATTATTTCAAAAATACATGGGTATAATTGACTTTAAAATGTTTCTACTTCTGTAGTATGTTCTTTCATAAATGTCAGCAGAAAATTTTCGTAATCTTTTCTTTCTCTCGATGTTGCTGGTATGTAGTGACCTAAATAAAAAACATTGGAACGTACTAGTAAAAATTTAAAAAGCTGCATAAAAATAAATTTTAAAGTTTTAATTAAACATCTTACAAATTATTGATTACATAGAGCAATTAACTTACCCCCGGAATGTATAATAACAGAGAAAGTTTGAAAACAATTTTGAAGCTCTATGCTCATTTCTGAAATAAAATAAAATTTCTTTAAATGCCTTAACAGAATTTTAGAAAAAAAAGTAATTACGTTAAAAAGATGAGGTGGGTTCAGAAATAGTAAACTTCTTATAGCATTCACACCCATCATTCAAGCAAATGTGAATCTACTGTAAAAATGTTGTAACAAGTTATTCGCAAAATTTTGCATACAATATTTTTCAAATCTTTTTTTTTGGGTGTGTGATTCTTAAGTCGCGCCAAGAAGTCATTGCGGTCTTATCACAGAGCAGCACAGAGAATTTAACTAGAAGGTTCAATGTCGCTTATCTAGCCAGAGCCGGCATCGAACCTCAGACCTCTTGGTTCTGAGCCAGAACTCTAACCACTGCACAGTGGTTTGAAATAATCAAAAAGTGGCATTAATTCAAGATTTGCAAAAATCCGATATAAAAAGTTCTGATTATGCAAGATTGTTGCAAATTAGTCATATTTTCATGTTCTGAAAGAATTTTTTTTTTAGACCACTTGGCGCTTCCCTGCAGATGCTTAAAATTGCCATTTTTTAAAGAACAATTATTTATTGAAAAAGCAATAATTTCGAACTTTTATTTTACTTCTTAAACCGCGCCTGTGAACTTCCATATGTTATATATCAATCGGAAGAATACCAAACAGGCTTTCAGAGTTTATTGTAAAAGATTTTATAAAATTACATTTCATGCCTTAAAAACGCAAAGAAAAATAACTTTTTAGACTAGGAAGTAATAGCACGCTTGAATGTGACTTTTATTAAAATCTGTATGTTTCTGTAAAAATCTGAATACATATGGATACACTTCAACCCTTCTTTTAATCCAATATAGTTTTTGATGCCGCCCAGACCCGCCCAAGAACAACTATTTTCAATTTGAAAATGTTTTTACTTAAATTGATTTTTTTTTTACATAAAACATGACAGTCATTTTCAATGAAATTGCATAACATTGTCATAAAAAGATAAATTTGTGGTAACTTTAAGACCTACTATTAATATAACCTTAAATTAATATAACCTCAAAAGCTTCGGCAAGTTGAAAGAATTTACAAAAAAATATTTTGTCGATTTAAAATTGTGTAAATAAATAATAAAGTACAAATCGCCTTAAATGAAGTTAAAGAATAAAGATTTTATTCCTTTTGTGACTGATGCTGTTAATAAAATGTTGGAATGTTTAAAATTTTTGGAGAAGAATGGTATAAAAATTGAAAGTGCTCAAGAAAAAGAATTAGAAAAAAACATTATTAACATTACAAACCACGTACAAACAAAAAATGAAGGATGTTCAATACTTCAAGTATAAATCTCTTAGAAAGTTTTTTTTTTTTTTTTTTACATAAAATATGGCAGTCATTTTTATTCAGTGCTAAAAATGACACTCCAATTTTATTTTTTAGTATATTCCTTAACATACAAAATAAAATTATTAAAATTAGATTAAAAATATAATCAAGGAAATTGAATTTTTTTTAAAAATACTAAAGAGGTTTTCCCCAAGTAAGGGGACTTGCGGAATAAGAAAAAACAAGCAAAATAGAAGCACTGATATCATTTAATAATTATAGTTTCGAATTATTTTAAAAAGTAAATTTTGTAGTTATAGCTGAGTATTTAATCGCTATCGGATAAACTGCTATCGGCTTTTATATCAATGCAATCTAAATGTTGATAAACGTCGTTTAGTTCAGGTAAAACCTCTTCATTAACATCCTTACTTCTTGTGGAATTTTCAATCAGTAAAAGTTGCCATTTTTTAAAGAACAATTTAGTGAAAAAGCATTTTATTTTCATAATTTCGAACTTTTATTTTACTTCTTAAACCGCACTTGTGATCTTCCATATGTTATATATCAATCGGAAGAATACCAAACAGGCTTTCAGAGTTTATTGTAAAATATTTTATAAAATTACATTTCATGCCGTAAAAATGCAGAGAAAAATAACTTTTTAGACTAGGAAATAATAGCATGCTTGAAAGTTACTTTTATTAAAATCTGTATGTTTCTGTAAAAATCTGAATACATATGGATAAACTTCGACCCTTCTTTTAATCCAATATAGGTTTTGATGCCGCCCAGACATGCCCAAGAACAACTATTTTCAATTTTAAAATGTTTCTACTTGAATTGATTTTTTTTTTTACATAAAACATGACAGACATTTTCAATGAAATTGCATAATATTGTCATAAAAAGATAAATTTGTGGTAACTTTAAGACCTACTATTAATGTAACCTCAAAATACTTCCTTTAAATTAATATAACCTCAAAAGCTTCGGCAAGTTGAAAGAATTTACAAAAAAAAAAATTTTGTTGATTTAAAATTATGTAAATAAATAATAAAGTACAAATCGTCTTAAATGAAGTTAAAGAATAAAGATTTTATTTCTTTTGTGACTGATGCTGTTAATAAAATGTCGGAATGTTTAAAATTTTTGGAGAAGAAAAAGCGTATAAAAATTGAGGGTGCTCAAGAAAAAGAATTAAAAAAAAAATGTTAACATTACAAAAGTCGTCGCAAAAAAGAAACAAATGCGTGGTCAGGAATAGAGTGCGATCGCACGCCTTTGCTGTCCACGTCTGAGCTAAATAAAGCAGTGAATAGGCCGGGTGAATAAAAGTGAGCAATTGCTTTTACTCAATAAAAGGTCAGCTCAATAAAAACTTTAGCTATTTTGGTTAAGTTTTTAAACACGTAAGGCTGAACAATTACTTAACTTTGCAAGAATAAAAATTAGAGCAAAACTCCCGACGTTTTTATTTACGTAAAGCTGACCAATTACTGAGTAAAAGCAATTGCTCATTTTTATTCACCCGGCCTAATGTCTCATAAAACTTCTTATAACTTCTCAGACGTAGTTGCAAAAAGTAAGAAATAAAAGTAAAAATAGACCGTGCAAGTTCACACACAAGAATAAAATTTATTCTAAAAATATTAAAAGACCTGTATATTTTACTGTATATTAATTACTGTATTTTACTGTATACTGTATATTAAAAGACCTGTATATTACCTGTATATAACCTGTATATTTAATAGGCTGCAACAGACATAAATAATGATGATTGTAGATATTCAAATGCAGATAGTAAGTTGATAATGAGCGGTTATGAGTGACTGAAAAATGATCGATAAAAATAAAACAAAGCTATATCATAATGCTAAAAATATTTGTTTTAAAAAACTTAATCTAAACTTTTTAAGTTTAGAAACACTAATTTTTAAGTCAAATATTCAAAGCAAGAAGAAAAGCTTTTCAAAAATAAAGCTTTCGAATCATTTACATGCGTAAAAAAGAAAAGGAAGTACCTTACTAGAGAGGTAACAAGAATATATTTTTACTTATACAAAGTCGATTTGTAGCATAAAATGCATAAAAAAACTGGCTACCTTTGTAGTAAAATGGTTTAATTTATTAGTTAACACTGTTTAATTCATTAGTTTTTGCGGACTGAATTAAATAAGAAAAAAACTATTGTGGGTGTAAACTGTATAAAGAACCGACCGATTATTTTTTCAAAACCTGTGCTATTTATAGTTATAAAAAACAAAATAATACAATATATTAATATGTTTTAATGTTCAATAAAAAAAATCGGTTTACAACTCCGGTTTTGTAAGTACTTGATTTTTATTTAAATAAACACAAAAATAAATATGATTTTCTGTGTAAAAATTATTTCAAAATATTTAATGGTTCTCGGATTATTAATCTTTTCCCCTTTTTTTAGTAGGAGTGTGACACTCGGTGTTACAATGGGACAGAAGTTCAAGTTTGGAAGTTAGAACAGGGCGAACTAAATTATTTCTAGAAGAAACTGGAACAAAATGGGGTACTGGGGCAAAATGGTTTTTTACAAATAGACCTTGTTCTGAGTGTGGAAACAACTAAATAGTGATTGATTTTGAATATCATGTGACAAAATGCCACCGTCAGTTGCATTAGTTTAAAATTTTAGCAAAATTTGTCTTGACTAAGTAAATAGTGATAAAAATGAACTTCGATGTAATTTAACCGTGTCATTATATGATGCAGAATTTTATTATTTTATGTGATTTGCAGAAGCTCATATTGCATTTAACTAATATAGAACTGGGTATTAAAACTTTTGAATTTTGAAATGTGTGAACTTTTCTTAGAAGTGGCACTGTTTTAAGCAAGATATCACCAATGGGGAACAATGGGGTATAAAATGTGGGGTATAAAATGTGGGGCATAATGGGATATTCCCCATTTTACCCTAAGTGTCTTTAAATAAATTGTAGACTAATTATATATGACATTTTTATGAAAATAAAACAATTTTTCACCCTGAATACATTTGTATTATATATAATTTTTTTATAATGAATAAGATAACTGTAAAAATTTATACTAGAAAACTTTTTTTTCTAGTATACTTTATGGTACTTTTGTAATTTTTGGTAAAAATGTTCTATACAAATAATAATTATTTTTCAAGATAAATAATATGAGAAATTATAAACGAACACCAAATCGACAGGCATGTAGTAAAAGTGCCATGCAACAAACAATTCTCTCCATGATAAATGATAATCAAGGATGCTTCTGTCAGCCATCCATTTGTAAGCACCTGTCATCTGATGGTACCTACAATCCAAATATCTGCTTTTAGCAGCAATGCGGTAGTGGTGTAGTGGTAGAGCGCTCGCTTCATAAGCGAGAGGTTCCGAGTTCGATCCCCACCACGTCCCTGGTAGTACCGCGCTCAATTTGTTTCTCCGCGCAGCGGTCTTGTTCGTCAAGGTTCGTGTTTCGGAGTTATAGAGTTGAGAGAGGGTTATAACCACAATTAAGTAGCCTCCTCATCTGTAGTGGCCTTCTGGGCCTTGGGGAGGTGAATTAACAAAAAAACAAAAAAAAAAAAAAAAAATCTGAATGTTTCTAACGTTCATACAATTGCTTCTCCAAGCTAATCATCTGACTTTACTAGCATATTATCCACTTCTTCCGGCATTTTAACCACTTCTAACATTGATAAGCAAGAAGTTCCCAATTTTCGATACCCACCATGTCCCTGGTAGTACTGCACTTGGCTTGTTTCTCCGCGCAGCGGCCTTATTTATCAAGGTTCATGTTTCAGAGCTATAGAGTTGAGAGAGGATTGTAACCACAACTAAAGTAGTCTTCTCAGTCTGTACAGTCTCAACTGTAGGAAAACGGGTGCAAAAATCAGAGGAAGACACTTCCTGTATTTGCTATCAAGAAATTTAATCAACTAGTGTTGAAAGTTGGGTTTCTTGAAGCGATTGTCACAGCTGGACACATTACTTGTGTGATGGTTTAAAAGAAAAAGATAAAAAGCCAAATTTTACATGCGAACTTTGCCTAAACATTGATAAAAATGTCTACAACACATGTTATTGTTACATTGTATACTCCATTTTACCCCTAGATTGAGAATGAAATCTGAAGTAAGCAATTGGCAAGCACAATAATAAGGGAAACCTTTGCAATAGATTGTACATAAGGTTTCCTTGAGAGGTCATTAGTAAATTATAATCCGAGAACACACAAGGTAGAGGACTCAGTAAGAATGTTGCCATTCAACAATATATATAAACAATATTGCGATAATTGTTAGTCATAACTGAACTTTGTTTCACTTTGAAAAAGACCAGATTCAAAAACAAATGCTCTAGGCAATTAAAAAGTGATGAACTTTTGTGGAGACAGAACTACATCATAGTTACCTAGTAATTACCTAGTAGTTACCATCATAGTTGGTACGTAATAACTACATAGTTACATTGTAAGCAAATAGAGAAACCTTAAGTAACAACACAAGGAACACTTTAGGTAAAACTTTCAGAAAGATCATTATAGATAAGAAACAAGTACGAACCAAGGACTGAATCTTTTGATACCCCAGAAGTTGCTGGAAATAAAGAAGAGTTTTTTTTAACCGCAGTAATGGAGTTGCCATCAAAGGTAACTTTAACAAAAAAGATAATAATAAATAAAATAAAGTATGATTCAATAACTTGAAAACATTACCAGATTCACCATTTAGAGCAAGCATATGGAGAAGACCAGTATATCAGACTATATTGAAAGCCTTTGATATGTCAAGAAAATTAACCTTTGCTTCATGGCCTTTATAGAATGCATGATAAAATTATTCTGTTGTAACAGGTAACAAGTCAGCTTTAAAACAAGAGGATTGAAACCAGTATTGACCAGTTATAAGACTCAAAATGATTTTGGAGTTTTGTTAAACAAACGAAGTTTGTTGATTAAAGACTCAAAGACCTTGCTAAAAAAAAGACTTTGCTAGTAGTAGAGAGAAAACTGATTAGGCAATAGTTGGAGGGGTCAGAGTGTTCTCCAGAATTTTTAAAAATTGGAACCACAGAAGCTTTTTCCACCAACCACTTAAATACTTTAGAGAGTACTGAGGAGAATTCTAAAGAACACTCAAGAACACTTTTGTAAGACAATGACAGAAAACGAGTCACAAAGTTAACTTTAATCTAAAGTTTATCTGATTATAATATGGAAAAATACAAACATTTTGAACTTTAAAAATTCTAGTCAGCGGTACTAGAGCTGAGCCATTCAGTGTGATGAGCATTAAAGTCACCAATAAAAATAATATTGGCTGATGGTTAAGTTGAAGAGCTTGGTCAAGTTATTCAGAAACAACACAAAAGAAGAAAAGAAGAATAAAAACAAAGTGATTAAGTGAAGAGTTGTTAAACGGAAGCACATAAAAGAATGACTAGAGGGGGGTTTAAATCTAATTTCATAATAAATAGATGAACTGATACATGCTCAAGCCAAAATGATGACTATTGAAGTGTTTGCAAATCTAACAATAATATCAATCAACACTGAGATTCAAAGATGAAACAGTTGAATCTAAATAGTCTCACAAAGCTGGTCAAATTTGCAAGAGGTTTTTCCACAGGAGGACTGATGAAAAGTTACTGTAAGAACACTAATATTCTTTATATCTTTATGTAATATGCATGAGTAGAGAAAAAGCAAAATATCCATCCAAAAATAATGTAACACAGGTATGTAACATTTATGCCAGCCTAATATGGCATAACAAAAACATTTTTATTTAAACAAATTTATAATCAAATATTTTTTTATAAGTAAAATAAAAACCTTTTGGAATCACTTTATCTGAGTCACCATATATATGAAGTGAAGGACATGATATTTTTTTTGAATAATAACACTGGTGAGGTAATGAGCGAGATTTAAAACCAGCACACAGAATAGCAAATTTGATCTTGAATGGAAAACCTGAAATTAATAATCTCTTATAATATTTTCAAAAAATAAAAGACTCTAAACAAGACTTTTTTCTGCTTCTAATGGTCAAAACTTCCTTACCATCTTCTTCACTTAAAGCACATATATGTGTTGCCATAGTTGCACCCTGACTAAATCCCAAAATTCCTAGCATAACATTCAATATTAAAAAGGATTGCAGAAAAAAATAAAAACAATAATAATAGTTTTATTACCAACAATGTAGTTACTAACCATCAAATGAACCCTAGAAAAAAGCTTTTCTTTTAAATAAGAAACACTATATATTTATCTATAATCAAAAATTATAAACTTGAATATTCCGTAGGATAATTATAAATAATAATTATTAACTTTGAATGAATTTATAATATCCATTAACTCACATGTTCCTTAAATGCATTTATAATATGATCAACAGATATTTGGTGACCATTGTCAATATGAGAATTTTCTAAGGCATTAAACGACATGTCTTCTTTTGA
The DNA here is from genome assembly GCF_038396675.1 of Hydra vulgaris. Taxonomy (NCBI): domain Eukaryota; kingdom Metazoa; phylum Cnidaria; class Hydrozoa; order Anthoathecata; family Hydridae; genus Hydra; species Hydra vulgaris. The sequence continues at coordinate 40,444,678 of NC_088930.1, forward strand.
AAACCACCAACCATATTCTAAAAAACAATGTTTAAAAATTCTACATTTTGTATTGCACGTCATAATAAATACAAACACATCAATTAAACACAAATCGACCAAAAAAGATTTAGCTGCACTTAAATACCTCATTTGCATTTGCATAAATTCAATAAACAAGTCAATTTGGTCAATTTAAGCTCAAAACTTATTTACTTATGTTTATTTATGAAATAAATAATGAATTGTGGTGACATTTGTGTGCATGTGTGTGTATGTATGTGACATTTGCATATGTGTGTGTGTTTCGGGGATCTTTTTAATAAATACTTTCTTGTAACTTGTGTAGTTAAAACTTGTGTAGTTAAAACTTGTGTAGTTAAAACTTGTGTAGTTATTCTGCCAAGCTGCTTTTTTTAAATTTATGTGTGTGCGCATGTGTGTATATATATATGTAAATATCTTTGCGCACTTAGCATTGCATGATACATAATACTTAAATAACCATTTGTGGAGGCCAGTACATATATGAATTAAGGGTTTGAATAGATAATAATAAACTCCTAAAATTCAAAAGATTATTTAAGTCAAACTAATTTTTCAGTCCCTTTAGGGTTTAATATTTAGGATTGAACTTCTATAAATCAAACACTCTTTTAATTCAAAGATATTTTAAGAACCCTTGGATTTGAATGAGTTCAACTGTATATACATTTAATAAAATTTTTTTGCCAATCTAAATTTATACTTTATTTTCACAAAAAGAAGAACAAAACAAGCTGCCCTAATTCAAATCCTCAGTTGAAGTAGCAGCAACTCCTTTCATGTTCTTCTTATATCAATTTATGTACTTAAGATCTCATAGCTTCCAAAGTCAATATCATGTTGTCAATCAAAGTGCACTTTTTTATTTGTATATATGCTTATAAATAAATTTTTCTGTCAAAATTAAACTAGTCTGCATTCTACACATACCTTCATCAATACTTGAGGGAATCTTATTCGGCGCTGTAATATAAACTAAATACAAAACAACATTATTAGAATTATTAAATTACTAAAATTGCCTTCAAAATAACAATACAAAGTTTTGTATATTTCTAACATCCAAAAATTGAACTAATGTTTTATTAAGTTATTTGATTAAAATTTGTTTGGTTTTTATTACTTTTTATGAAAATTTTTTAACTAGTATCTAACAGCTGTCTTGAAAATATTTTTAGAATAATTGTTGTAAAATATTTTACTGCTGTCATTTTTATGATTTTTTTTACCATTCTAATAAACCATTATTTTGTAAATCTGTTTTTAATTCTTTCCTTTATTTTCATCAATATCTGGTAAAGATAAACACAGATAAACCAATGCAAATGAACTCATTAAAAAAATATTTTATATATAGAAAGTTTGGGAGCATCCTTTTTATAATTAGTTATTTTGTAATATGAGGTCTTTTTTGGAAAGCATTAACCCTGATTTTCTTGAGCTTACAAAGAAGGAAATAAAAGCAGCAAAAGCAAAAAGGAAAAAAATTCTAAAGGTATAAGTATCTCTGATGCTAAGAAAAAAAAGACCAATCAAAAAACTTTTCTAAGCAGGACACAAAACAACTAGACAAGAACTTTTGTTTTATGATCTTTCTAACAAGAACAAATCTAGTTTTTCAATTCTTTAAAACTGAAACTTAAAAGAATATTTGGTATTGTGCTGATATAATGAATATCATAAAAGATACTCATACTTATAAATGATCAGATAAACAGCTAACTTTAAAAAACATTATATGTCATTTGACTGGCTTCACCAGAAATGTAGAACTGGCCCAAAAAGGAACAAAAATAAAAAAACAAAAGATCTGAAAAATTCTCCCACTAACTTCAAACACTTTGCTCATTTTTAAAATTTAATCAAAAGTTGAAGAGTATTTAAAATAATTTGTATAAATATTTTTTAAATTTAAAATTTAATGCCTGTGTTTCCACATTATCTATACCTATATAGATAATGTAGAAACACATTATGGAAGAGTTGAAACAACTTTTTACAAGCAGATGTATGTTAAAAGAACATCTAAAGTTTTCCATCCAAGATTTTTTTGAGCAAAAATCTAAAAAAAAAAATTAAATCCATTTTCTATTTGATATGTAAAAGTGAACATGATGTCATAAGTTTGGTAAAACAATAAACAATTAAAAAATAAACAATAAACACATAAAAAGTTTTCAAACTTTAAAATACTGGTAAACTTTTTCTATAAAGGCTTTTTTATATTTAAATAAAATGAGTGTATCTAACTTTTTTTTATATTTAAATAAAATGAGTGTATCTAACTTTTTTTTATATTTAAATAAAATGAGTGTATCTAACTTTTTTTATATTTAAATAAAATGAGTGTATCTAACTTTTTTTTATATTTAAATAAAATGAGTGTATCTAACTTTTTTTGTTAAATATATACATTAGGCAAAAGAAAAAACCTTTTTAAAATATCACTAATGATTTAAAATCACTTTTCTATTTTTTACGACTTTTAAGGAAAATTTGTCATTGGCTAACTAAGATTTGATAACTTATCTTGATGTTAGTTGAAATTTGATGTTTGGTAATTGAAATTTAATGCTTGGTAGTTGAAATTTGATGTTTGGTAGTTGAAATTTAATGTTTGGTAGTTGAAATTTGGAACACTTATAAATGTTGATAAATAGTTTTTAATGCATTTATATTTAAATGCTAAATGCAATAATTTTGTAAAATATGTATTTTTTAAAAATATTTATTTAAAATATGCATTAATTATGAGGATTTGATTTAAATTTCCATCCTTAATGCTAATGAAAATTAAAAGTTTATTTTCTATACCTCTACCTATGTTATCAAATATGTCTTTAAACTTGGCAGGTTTAGAAAAAGAAATTTCTAATTTAAAAAAAAAATTTTTTTACATTTAAAAACAATAACGCAAACTAAGATGTTTTATATGCCAAGCTATCAACTAATGAAATTTATAGAAACAACTGTTTTGACGAGACAAATTTTGAAGTAAAAAATTAACAAAGTTAAAAAGCTCTAGTCTAATTAACTTTATGCAAAGAATTGTTTCAGCAAGACTAACTTTGAAGTAAAAATTAAACAAAGTTATGAGAATTTATATTTTGGTGGATAATCAGAATAATATCAAGTTGTTAAATTCTCTTTTTATTAGAGTATATATTTGTCAATAAATACTATATATTTGTTTGTATTATATTATTGTAAAATCGAAATATGTTTTTGTTTATAATATGTATTTTTGTTTATACTATGTATTTTTGTATATACTGTTTTTTTTTTGTTATAACATGTATCCTACTGAGGGAAACTTTGATTGGTTGAGAAGACAGCTAATGAATTTAACTTTCCTTTTGTTAAGTAATCAACTAACAATTTCAATTACTGATTAAAAATTTTAATTTTGCTTATCCATTTAAGAAAAGAGTTTTATGTTACTTTACCAATTGATTTTAATATTTTTAACAGTATCGATTTAAAAATTTGCCTATAGTTCAAAATCAAAAAATATCAAAAATTGCATTAAAAAACATAAAAATTTTGAAAAAAAATAAAACTATAGAAAAACAAAGAGATTGATCTTTATGTTTCCAAAAAACATAAAGATCAAGAACTTTCTTTAAAGTTTTTAAACGCAAGCAATGCAAAGTTTTAGATATTGATTAAAATCAATTGCAGACTGAGTGAAAAGGACTAGGAAAAAAAAAAAAAAAATGGAGTTTCATGAGAAGGCTCTTTTTCAGACCCTTGATGATATGAAGGTTGAGCAATAAACTTACCATGGTAATAAATTTTTATGTAATTATTTAAAAAATTGTGTTAAGAAACCACAATAGACTTTGTAGCAATATTAATGTTGCAGCAATATTGATGTTGCAGCAATATTGGTGTAGTAGCAATATTGATATTGCAGCAATTAAGATTTTTGGGAGCATTTTTTATAAGTTCTATGCATTTTTTCCCAAGTGAAAGTTTCTTCCTGATGTAAAAATTCATGCTTGAAAATCAAACAAACAAAAAAAGGATGAATTCATTTTCAATGCACCACTAAACTGTTAAATTTCATAAAACTATTTGTTTAGTAAAAAGGAGTGTTTGCATAATAGCATAAATATAAACAATTGCATTCAATAAGAAAACAGAAGCAGAAGGTATGCCTTGCTCTAAATGCTTTAAATTGTACAGCAAAGCTGATAGGAAGTTTTAAGCTGCTAAGACAAGAAGGAGTGTTTTCTTGCTCTTTATTTTTACTTTTTGATTTCTTAACTCTCAACTTAATGCTTAGTACTTGCATCCTAGGGAGTGAATAGTTAAAAAAAATGATAATAAATATAAGAAATGTATACTTTTGGAAGTTTTTTTGCAATAAGTAACATTGAAATTAACAAAGTAATCATTAAAATTCAGATTAAGTTTATCATTCTGCGCATTAAATCAAACATCTATGCAATCAAAAATTTAAGGTTTAAATATTTAATTGAATGTTATAAGATGAAATGTACAGCGTCCCAAAAACCAGATATTGATGACACAAATGATATCCTTCTTGGAGTAGTTCATGCTGAAAGCTCCAAGGGAGTTGACCATGCAGAAGTAATCTTAAATCTCCTAGAGTATTACAAAATTGTTGATCAGATCTTCGCCATATGTTGTGACACCACTATTTCTAACACTGTAGTATTTATTGGCACTATTATCATTCTCACAAATATTCTCAACATCCCCCTTCTCTGGTTTCTCTGCAGGCGACACATGTTGGAATTTCACATCTTTCATTTTATGGAAGCTCTTACTGAAGAGAAAACAAAAGGGCCCAGGAGAACACTATATGTAAGACTGCAGAAAGCTTGATCAACCATCAAGGAAAAGGTGGATAAAATGGAGGAGATCATTTGGAATAAGCTACAGGTTGGATGAGCCCTGTGCAACATTGCAAGAGAGGCCTTAGAGATTTTGCAAAATCGATCACAAAAACATTGACCACAAAGACATTTAACAGGGGGGACTATAAGAGGCTCTGTGAACTAATTGTCTTTTATTTAGGAGGAGATATACCAGGATTTCATTTTTATCAACCTGAAGCCTTGCATAAAGTCGGGTATAGTTAAAGTATATTATCAAGAAATTTTATTTTATAGTGGAGAGTACATTTTCAATAAGGATAATTTATTAATTAAGGTTAATGGCATTTATTAAGTAAGGTTAATGACAGATGCTCTATACCTGCTGACCCTGAGGATGACTGAGATGGTAGCCCATGTAATGAATGAAGAAGAGAAGATGATAAAAATAGCAGCATTATTTGTTTCTATATGCTATTGACCTTGTTTCTTAAAAGCCTTTATAATGAACAAGTCAACTTCAAATGACTTGGTTGTCTTTAAGCCATAATTCAAAATAAGGGACTACTACCCAAAACGAGGACACACCCTACTTGTCAGAATGCAGGAAGGTGCTTGGTACTTAAAAGAACAGTTATACTAGCCCTAGCTGATGATGATGTTTATGGGAAGGTAAAGAAGAAGATGATGGAGATATTGATCAAGTGTGATGTACCCAAGCAGTTTCATACGGGGAAACCAAAGCTACCGGGTATTATAAGGTCAACAAAGCTTACGGAACTTTTAGCCAAAAAGAATGGGAAAAGCTTGAGGTATTTTTTTTTTGTGTGGACACCCTAATAAAAAGATTTATTGGTGTTTTAAATCTCTTTACAGAACAAAAATTATCACAAATAATTTTAAAGTTATATAAATTTTAGGGAAAACCCCTTATGTGACTAATTTCATTAAACAAGAAACTTTATGTTCACATTAAAACAGTTATGTATTTTTAATAAATTTTGACAAAAAAATGTCCATTTTTTTAAAGATAAAGTTATATATATAAAGAGAAACATACCAAAGTCGACATACTTTTTTAATAATTTTCGCAAAGAACCAGATTTTTCTCTAGAGGTTTTAGCACACTGTCTTAACAAATAAAAAGTTACTCATTATTAAGTAAATAATAACAAAAAGAACTATTTAATATCAAAATTAATAACTACTTTAAAATATTATATTTAATAAAATTCATTATTATAAACATTAATAATTATAATCAAACTTAATTCATATGCGTATATATTCTAATATAAAATGTGTATTTGTAAATAAATTGTATATAAATTGTAATTCTATAGTTATATAAATATACCTATATAAATTTGGTATATATTATATATATACCTATTTATCTGCAGAACTTAATTTATGACAAGCAACAACAAAATAACTTGGCTAATTTATGAAATGGTTATAAATCATGCTTACATTTTGAAAACTTTTGGTTCATTCATTCTAACATCTTTTCAGAAAATTTTAATAAATTATTATTGGGCAATTTCTTGAAAAATTAAAACACAAAACTACTTCATATATATAGAAATATATATGTATATATATATATATATATATATATATATATATATATATATATATATATATATATATATATATATATATATATATATATATATATATATATATATATATATATATATATATATATATATATGTATATATATATATATCTTTTTTAATAATTCACATCCCTAAAGCCAAGAAGACCACTACAGATGAGGAGGCTACTTGTGGTTATCACCCTCTCTCAACTCTATAACTCCGAAACACGAACCTTGACGAACAATATGACTGCATATATATATATGGCGCCCGCTGGATTTTTTGATTTTTTATATATGACACTTTCATGCAATATGCAAAGTCCAAACTTATATGTTCATGTCTATGCCAAAGAAGGATGCTTTACCAAAAATCAAGATTAAAAAAGGCTGGGAACAAAAATATCCCAAATCCTTTGACTTCCTCTGCCCAAACCTGAGGGCACTGATGAAGTAAAATTTTCAACTTTATTAACTTATAGTAAACTTAACTTCACCAACAGGTTTTAAGTAATAAAAAATATTAGTTTTTTATTTATATGGCTTTAAAAGTAGAGCCTTAATAAAAAAGACAAAAAATTGCCACAAATAAATTAAGTCTTTCCTTTATCAAACAACCATAACTTTAGAATGCTTAGAGATATAGGGTTGAAGTTTTCAGAGAATATGTTTTTCTATAAAATCTACAATGTAAATATCTAACTTTTCGTTGGGGCTGTCTATCATTTATCTCAACAAACTAGGAGTGGGGAGGAGGAAAGTCTAGACAAGTTGACGCCAACAATGTTATTTTTTTAAATAAATTTAATTACTTAAAAAAAGAAAAATTAGGCAGCATTTTCAGTTCTGTATTATGCATTCACTCAACTTTTAGTGTAATATAATATTAAAATAAAGATGTTGGAGGCTCTTTAAAAAATGAAAAACTTTGTAAATTGTGGCTTTTCTGCCTCAAAAGGTTGCTGACCCCTGGTTTTAAGCAATTTATTAAATGCATTTTTTGTTATACTAGACTCCATTAGAAATAATTGGCTTTCACTGTAAAACTGGATTAGGTCTGAAGTTAGTTTTAGACCTAATTTATTTTCTAAAGTGAGGAGGATTGGCACATTCACAGATTATGACTCTGAACTGTATATGAACAAGTTGTGACATGACAAGTTGTTGACAAGGGAAAGGGGGAGAAACAAATTGCCAAAAAATTGTTGACGCAATTAATGGACAGTTCCTTATATGATATGGAAATATCCAATAACAAATTAAGTTATTTTAAATAATTAAGTTTACCTGTATCCATGAATAACGAGAACCTAGAAAAAAAATAAACAAAAAGTACTCAAACATAACCTTTATTTACAATACAAAATTGAAAACAAAAGAGTGCCACTACAGCCAAGGAGCCTATTAATTTTTTTTTCTTCAAAATTTTATGACTAAAATACTATACAACCCTATACATTACAATACAAGGTACTAAACCATTCTGACACATCATACTAAATAGCGGTTTAAATGCTTAGAATACTCTAAACTGTCACATCCCACAGTGGGCTGACAAAATTCTTTTTTTTAAAAAATCATGAAATTTGTAATTTTATGCACAGCTAAAGTACACAGTAACGTTCGAAATTCTATGCACATGTGCATTCAATACAAATTGTACTGTTTACCTAATTTTTTTTTGTTTGTTTAATAATAGTATGAAAATTGGTGACATTCATGGACTTATACAATAAAATAAACTAATTCCTAATAATATATCATTCTTTTCATCAATATTAACTCTTCTAGTTTTTGTAGATATTAAATTAGAGGATTCTAGGTCCAAAAACTTTATAAAAGTATATCATAAAAAGTGGATAGTTGTAAACAATAATAATACTCATTTTGAGTAAAGTAATTAAAATTGGCAAGCTCAAGATTTTCAATATACCTACAGTATGTAAAATGCTACATCATCAGTTAATGAGTTAAACACCTGTATTGCTCTATTGAAAAAGCTTGTAACAGAACAAAAAAAGCTAATAATGTTATTAGTAGTTTATTTTCTCCCAAATTACTTCTGCAACAAAATTAAAATTAAGAAATAAGTTTAAGTACAGGGCTGGCAAAAAATTGCTGAAATTTGAAATAAAAACCTTATTGAAGCTGTAAAAAAACATTCACCCAATAAAGCTTTAGGAATAATTATTAATAGAGATATATGAAAATCAATATACCAGCTTCTAAGAAAAGGTGCTGAATAAAAAAAACTCCCACATATATCTAAAAATATTCATATTAATGACTATTCAGTATACATATCGCTAAAAGATCTTTTAAAACACACTCTTTAAAGTCTGTGTGAAGTACAAGCTCCTGTGCTAATCAAAATGCTTAAGGAACTAATTAAACTGATGTTTAAATGCAAGGCTGGATTTGATGGTGCTGCAGGACATAATATTTACAAACAGGTAAGTCAAAATCAAAACAGTAAACAAACTCTAATAAATGAATAGTGCTTGTTTATTATTTGTATAGTACTATTGGAACTCAGTGGAATTTATAATAGTAAAAACGTTGTAATATTATTCATCCAGAATGTGTGACCAATAGAATAAAAATTAAAACAATACATCAATATATAGAGAGATGATAAATAACCTACAGACTTGTTTAAAATGTTATGGACATATCATAATTAGATAACAAAGTTTTAAATCTAGTAAAAAAATTTCATTTTTTATTAAGCAATTAATAAAGTAATTAGCATTCTTATTTTGAAAGTTTATTCCATCATTTTTTTAAAAGTTTATTCCACCAGATGAGGTGTAATGACGCTGAGTTGCTATATTAGTGTTGATCACTGAGATATTTTTGACACCAGTATAAACATAGAAGAGTTCGTTATTCAGTTTCACGATTTTAAGAAGTTAAAAGATTTGAAATTAAAAAACTATAAATCCACGTTTTTAAAGATTTATAAAGTTAAATAATTTTTATTATTAGCAACTATTTCACTAAAATTTATAATAAAGTTAATTTAATATTATTATCTTATTTATACAAAGTGATTGTTTGGACATTTAAAGAGCTTAAGTAAAAATGTCTAATTTTCGGGCCACTGTACATCGGTTTAGAACGCTGTCTGCCTTGCAGATTTATAAATAATAAATTATTGATCAATCTGCAACCATTGTGATGTTTTATAGAATCAGAATAATTAATATTTATTCTATAAAAAATTGGCAATGCCACTGATGATATAAAATTACATGAATGATCAACTAGTATATTACTTAGCTATTGAAATCATGCCTATGAAAAATTTCTAATAAAAATTTCAAACATCAACGGTTTTATTACAATTTTGTTCAAATGAAATTACCTTTAATTTGCCCTTCGATTCCATACTATTAAAATTACATAAAATAATTTGTTATTGTTATTTAAGGTCAATCTTCCGTTCCGACGGTGTCCTACACGTCCGCGAACATTTTCATTTTCAACCAATGTTATCACTACACCTTTTCAAGATGTAATCGAGAACTTGAAAGTTGTAATTAAGAAAGATGTAATTGAGAAATACAACATGTAATTTAGAAGTCGCAATATGTAATTAAGAAACACAACATGTAATTAAGAAATTTTAAAATGTAGTTGAGAAACCCAACATGTAAATAAGAAATCGCAATATGTAATTTGAAAAATAAAAGTTGTAATTTAAGAAATCGTAATATGTAAATGAGAATACATTATTTGTAATTGCGAATTCAATGTAAGCTTAAAGGTCATTATAAAAGATCTTCTTGGACATGCATTTTAATAAGTTAATAATATCAAATTTAGCATTTGTATGCACCAGCAATACGGTAATACAGTAATGAAATTGAAAGATCGTTGTGTTAAATGTCAATACACTATGAATAGAAAGTCATACGACCACGCATTACGCAACGATTTTAAATATGGAAGACGTCCAAGTTAGTGCTTAACTGATTATTGCAATGATTTTTAATGACGTTTAAATTCAAATTTTAAATTTTTATGTAAATAAATTATTTGTGTTTTATTCATTACTCATCTGAAATCAATTAAATTTTTCACAAACAAAAATAAAAGAAAGTTTTAATTGGCACCCAATTGGATTTTTCCAGTTACCGTCTAAACCTCAAATGCCTTTTTCATGACTTTTTTTTTATTTTATTGATATTATACTATTAATTCCAGCCTTAAATTACAAAGTATATTAGGACTACAAAATTCAAAATACAAAGAACTTTGTATTCTTTATATTTTTCTCAATTACAACTTTTATCCTCTCAATTACATCTTACGATTTCTTATTTACAACTTTCATATTCTAAATTACATCTTACGTTTCTTAATTACATCTTTCATGTTCTAAATTACATCTTACGTTTCATAATTACAACTTTCATCTTCTCAATTACATCTCGAAACGGTGTAGATGTCTAACTTTGATCCGAAAAGTGAAGCCGCTTTTTGTCCTTTTTACAAATGGCGGATTAAATTTGTAAACAAATATTATTAACTATTCTTTTCTTAAATGAAGTAAATATATTTTTAATTTAAATACAATTTATGTAAAAGTGTTAAGTGGAAATTAGAATACTTGTATAATAATAATTCATGATTCCTTATTTTCTTTTCGATTAAAAAGGGATTAACGTTTTGAATAGAAAAGTAAAACGACAGCCGCTTATGAAGCATTTTTATGAATTAAAATACTTTTTAATTAACATAGGCTCATAAAGAAATTTTTATAAGTATTTTATAATTATTAAAACTTGTTTTTGAATTATCTTTAATTTATTGGTAGCTTTTGACTTGCATTTTTAATTTTTATTCCACACTTCGGCTTTAGTTTTTGCCCTTTTTACAAATGGCGGACTATTGTTATAAACAAAAAAAAAGCGGCTTCATTTTTTGTCCAATATTATATCATTGTTTGCAATATAGTTAACTATTAACAATGTTGTAAATAAATAGATAAATTTATTTTATTAATCTAAAAGTCTATTAACAATAGACATAAAATGATCACATTGGAATGATTCAGGATTAGCTAAACATAATAACAACAAAAAGAAGACGATTTGTATGGGGGTGACGTATCTGTTTTTTGCCGAATAAAACCAAAAAAAAATTTTCCAACTAACTTATCAAAAAAAAAAAAAATATAGGCCCCTATAGTGAATTTATTATTTTCACAAACACAAACAAGGTTTCTGAAAGAAAATCGTACCGATCTTACCAACAGAACCTTTTACAAGCGTGTATATAAAATACATCAATACATAATCAACAATATAAAACGTAATTTACAATAAAAGCTCTAAACAAAATATATAGTTACATATTGTAAATGTCATGTCATACTCGTTAAATTCAAGACTTTATTTAGGTTGTTTATATAAATCAAGAGCAATAGTGGTCCTAAAATGGAATCTTGTGGAAAGCCACATGAAATATTTAAAAACTAGTTTGGATAATCATTATTGCTGAAAACAAAATGGTTACGATTTGAAAGATAACTTTTAAACCATTTTATAACTGGAATTTATTTAGTAATATTTTAGCTTGTGTAGTAAAATTTCATAATCGACAGTATCAAATACTTTCGAAAGGTTGATGAAAACACATAATGTATATTCAGGTTTTTCAAAAGAATTAGAGATTTCACGTACAATTGGATTATTGCATGTTCTGTGGAATTATTTCTTTTAAAACCTAACTGATAGTTGTATAAAAAATATTAGAATGAAGATAATTGTACAATCTATTGTACATTATGCGTTCTAGTATTTTTGAAAATGTGGAGAGGACAGATATAAGGCAATTTTATTTGTTTGGTCATCTTCTTTTAAAATTGGGGTATAGATGTATTCAAAACATTCCATGTCTAAATTACCGTTTATGTCATAAGCACCAGTTGATGTTTTTTTTCAGAGATTTGAAAGCTCTTTTAAACTATTGAAAAGGTAGTTTAGAAATTAATTTGTTGGAACCAATGAAATTATCCATCTGTACTAAAAAATCTCTAAATGTAGCATTGGTATAAGAAATTTTGTTTGCTAGTTTGGGACCGAAGTTAACAAAGAATTTATTAAATTCATGAGCTATAGCTCTTGATTTGCGTGTAAGTATGTTATCAACTATGATCTTCTTGAGGAGGGAACCTGAACATCTTTTTAGTCTACCACTAATTTCATTTATTATTTGCCAAATGCGTTTTGAGTTATTTTTAAACTTATCTTTGAGTCTTAAGTAGTAATTTTTTTTCAAATTTTTACGAACTTTTTCAAATAGGTATTTGTAATCTTTATACATTTTCTCATTTGCAGATGATTTTGCTTTAAGATATTTTATATAAAGCTTCTGTTTTATCTTTAATGACCCAATAGTCACCCAAGGTTTAATTAAAACTTTTGGATTTATTGTTTTTACAATCAAAGCGTCATACACGGAATAAAATGTTTCAAAAATATTACCGTAAATTTTGTCTGCATTATCATTAAAGTTAATATTCTTCCAATGTTGGAGTGATAATTGAGTTTGATTTAAGTGACAAAAGTATTGGAAAATGATCAGATATATTCGATTTTAGGATATCTGATTAGATATCAGTGTCAGATATATCTGTTGTATTAATATTATCAATCAAACACACAGAGTTTTTTTGTTACTCTGGTTGGACGATTAATCAATGGAATTAGTCCAGTTTTAAAAAAAGAATTGTAGATGTTTTTAATTTTATTATCTTCATTGTATAGAAAACAGTTCATGTTTAGGTCCTCAATATTGAAACTCTTCAAAAAAAATATTAAAGCTCTCACTCACACTGTCAGGTGGTCGATAACAACAGCTTAATAATATGTTTTTTGATTCATTGTTTATAATTTCAATAATTAAAATTCTTTTATCGCCATCATAAACACTTAAATCAGCGGTTCCCAATCTTTCCGAAGCCCTGACCCTTTGATAACATTTGCCAAGTTGTGGCGACCCTAACAATAAAAATATTAATGCAGTGCAATTTTAGGTTGCTCCTAAAATTGCACTGCATTATTGCATCTAATTATTATGTTTTTTGACTTCCAAACATCTGATTTTATATAACTTTATATTTTGTTTGCTCCATATCTTTTTGTTATAAAATTTTAACAATTTATTTATAATATTTTATCAAAAAAACAATTCTGGTTAATATTTGCAAAGGAACCAAATGTTAACATGTTAAACATTTTATAGGACCCAACTTTAAATTTTGGAATGTGTTTAACTTTTAAATGTATAGTGTAGATTACACAATGCTCACTAAAGTATTGTAAACTTTACAATATTTTAGGTGTGCATTTTGCAAAGTGCATTGTACAACTATGAATCACACGCAACTTTAAAGCTGAGGCTTTAGCTAATAAAATTTGAAAAAAAAATAAAGCTAAAGAAAGCAAAATATTGATTTAGATCAATTATAGCAATCTTAGAGTTGTAAAACCTAAAAAGCATCAGTTAGAAGTCTGCATTGGCATTTTTCTAGCCAAATCAGAAATTCATCTTTGCTAGAGCACAACGCAGATAATCTTATGCAACAAGTCTACTTTTGTATTTAGATTTGATAATCAACAAGCTTGAAAAGCCTGTTTTACAAAGGTATTTTGATGGAAAAGGAAGAAGCTGTTGCAAAACAGTCTAAGACAGAATGGGATACGACTGCAAACAATTGATCCAAAATATATTAATTGACATTGAAGAGAAATCGTTTCTTGCTGCATCGCTAAAAATGAGTTCAATAAAATTCTTTTGTGCATTTTTGGGAATATAATCAACTCTTGACGACATAAAGGCCCATTGGTTGCAAGAATTGAAATGTTTAAAATAATAAAATTATATAGGCTCCTGACACCTGTCGAACGAATCGTAGTATCGGACGTTGTTTTGGTGTATTGACAATAGTCTGAGTAGGAGTTTCATTTAAACTTAAAATGACAGAAAGAAACCATTGACTGGCATAAAGAAGTTTTTTTAAAAGGTCTAATGACAACCTTAGGCAAATTGTGAGGCAGCCCCCACTGGGGTCGCGACCCACATAATAAACAATGTTTTCATTCGCATGTATAAGAACTCCTCAGCCTTGTTTATTTTCTTGCGTGAGTGAGGAATATAAAGGTTTGAAGTATTATTTAAATCATTTGAAATTCATTTTTCAGTAAACCAAACCATATTAAACAATTTTTTGTTTCCTCTAACAACTTAAAAAGTTTTCTAAAACTGTTATAAAGGCTTTAAATGTATAAGTGGAGAATTCTAATTTTATTTTCAATTTTTGTCGAAAACATTTTTTAAAAATGTTTTCGATGCGATATTTCCACAACCATTTCGCTGTCAATTTTGAGTTGTTTTTTGTAAATATTTTCAACAGTATTTTCACAATCACTTCAGGTTTCATTAGGTTTTTTTTTTTAACTCTATTCTTAGATTATTTCTACAAATGGATGAGTTTCTATGCAAAACTGTTTTCTTTTTTTTTTTAACAACTTATTTGTTTCTTTGAAAATAGATTTTATTTGTTCTTTTAATTTGTTGATTATTATTTTTTCTGTTTTTAATTGAAGTTTCCATATTTGTATAACAATTTAAACACGCTATAGAAAAAAACACATCTGTTCAATAATAAGGTTTATAGATGCCCTTTAACTTTTAAAATAATTTCTACAAAAACTATATTTATTAAAGATGGGCCGATTTCAAAAATGCCGATTCCGATTCTCAATTGCAATTCCGATTCTTTACCGATTCCGATTCTTTTGTGATTTTTATTATTTTAATTTAACTGATAGTGCATATAGTTAATTTAATACTTACACAGACTTTAAAAATAAAAACATTGAAGTCAGTTATATGTACAGGTGAAAAAAGGCTAATAACACCGAGGCTCTAGAGAGCCTTCTCTACCCACTCCCTTTTATCGAAAACTTTTTTTTTTAAGAAATTGACCTCGAAAATGAGGACTTTTTTTACAAAATAAGGGAGTGTGCATCCCCCCTCCACCCCCAACTCTAAAAACCGTGTCAGTCTTGTGAAATATTAGCAACTTCACTAATATCATATAAATAAATAACAAATAATATACAGAATGTTTGCATAATCTTATTATTAATAAGAAACAAATAATTTAGTCGTAAGTAATGGATAGTGATCAGATAAGCAGAATGTTGTATTTTCAGCATTTACATAAGCCACTACCATTAGTACTGATAGTTTAGAAAAGGCAGGTTTTTGTTCAAAAACACAAGCATTTGCACTCGTTCCGGTGTTAACTGGCTTCTTTTTCGATCGTAGACAAGTCCCGCAGTACTGAATACCCGCTCCGAAAACACAGTACATAGAGGCGTCCTTAAATATTTCTGTGCTAGCTTTTTTATATTAAGAAATTTGGATTTCCTCCAGTAATCAAACACGTCTTTGTGACTTGCGAGTAGAGGTTCCTTCAAGTACACTGCTACTTCGTCTAACATTTTTTTTTAATACTTTAGATACATACTGCGTCTGCAATACGCAGTATGTATCTAAAATATAAAAAAAATTATTTTTTTTCATACTTTTCACCTCCCTAAGGCTGAGGGGCCACTTCAGTCGAGGAGGCTATTCATTTTTATTAAAATTATTTTGTGTTTTTTTAATTGTGGTAACAGCTCTTTCTCAATTCTTTAAATCCGACCTTGGCGAACAAGGTCGCTACGCGGAAAAATATAGTTAAATATTTTGCATTATTTAAAGTACAATAATAATATAGAAGCACATACAATACTTACTACAGAATTTGTGTTGATTATTTGGTTATATAATGACCAGACAGCACCTGGAGCAGGTGTGGTTCGTTCTTGATTTTCAGCAACTTTAATTTCAAGACCTTTGTCTATTTCCAGTGCATTCAACTTACCTATCAATAAAGTAAAAGCTTTCTCAGCCATCATCCTGCTCCTAAAAATCTTGTTTTTAAATCTGGGATCTAGTATTGTTACAAAAGCATATATAGATCCCTTCTCGCAGTCTCCGTAACGACGATGCAAGTAGTCCTTGATGCTATCAAGTGACATGTTAACTGCATTTAATATTGGGATAACTTCTGATGTGGTTATTTTCATATAATTTGCAGTAAGCATAACGTCTTCAAAAACTTTTAAAGCAGCAACGAGAGAAACCAGACTGTCCCATTCTTCGGTTGACAATTCTTTGTTTTGTCGAGCAGCTTTTGGGAAATGTGGCTTTACCAACAGAATCGCATCTTTTTGTTCAATTAAACGGTTTAGCATGTTGAAGGTGCTATTCCATTTAGTTGGCTCATCTTGATTGATGCTGTGTTTAGGAAGTTCCAAAATCTCCTGAAATTGTCTCAAAAGTTTGAACAATTTAAACGAATGTTTAAAGTGTCCTACTATTCTTATACATGTAGCAGTTAGTAAAGAAATGCGTTTATTGTCGAGACAGCCACCTTTTACAACCAACTGAAATGTATGAGCAAGACAAGGAGTGTTTGAAAACTTCCCTACTTCCATAGCAGAGACAATATATCTGGCGTTATTTCTTACTACTACATTGAGTTTCTCAAGTAGTCCGAAACGCTCAAGTGATTCATTCATAAATTTAACAAGATTATCTGCAGTGTGGGACTCGTAAGGAAAAATTACCACGTCAAGACAAATGTGAATTTATTTCATATCTTCTGTGAGGAAATGTGCTGTTAGGCTCATGTAATCAACATTAGCTATGGAGCTCCACATGTCGGTATTTATACTACCATGATCAGCTTTCTTTGCCAAGAAACGAATTTTACTTGATACCTTTAGTCGAGAAATATTTACATCTTGGTATTGTATACCTTGGCTCCAAAAACTGCAGTAACCTTTTGAAACCAGGATTTTCTACTATACTAACAGGTTGGTTATCTGCCCATGCTATTTCTGCAATAAGCCTTGTAATTTTTATTGCCTTCGGATCTGTAGATGTGAAAGGCCTGGTCTTTGCAAACACTTGGTGTATTGTCGGTTGTTTAGGAGATGAAGATCTTGGCTTCAATTTTACAGAACTAAGTGTAGGAGAAGTACTTCTAGTATTGATCTCCGCATCCTCAGACTTAAGCCCGAGTCTTGTAAATACGGATGTGAGTGTAGTAGATTGACGTACCCTTGGTATGGTTGTAGGAGTATCACTAACAGGGTTAAGACTGGATTTAGAAGATGGTTCTGCAGTAGAGCTATCCGCGCATATATCAAAATCGAAAATACTAGCTTTATCCTGTTTCTGATTTTTGATATCAGATTTATGAAAAGCGTTTAAATGCTTTAGCATGTTAAATGTTGTGTATGACTGAGAAATTCTGCCATCACCCCTGGATATAACTGTTTTGCAAAAGCTGCATATTGCAGAGTAAGTGTCATTTAAATTGATCGCAAAATAGTCTCATACCTCGCTTTTCTTACGTTTTGGCATGATAATGATATACTCTGATAATGATAATATATAATGATAATGATATACTCTGAAATAAAAGCAGCATTTATAATAATAAAAAAATTATAATACAAACAATAATAGTTATAATAAAACAAGCAAATAAGATTATTATAATAGTACTTATCGCCGGTTCAAATATCAATTGAAATTCTGTGGCAGCATTTTGCCTATTTGCAATGTTTACTTTTGTTAAGGTTTTCCTTCGCAGTTTACTTAACTTCTACAATGATATTAAACGCAAAAGTGAAAATCTAACGTAAACTAAACAAAAACATCAATTATCAAAAAAGTATTAATAAAAGAAGTGAAGTCGTTAAAAAGTTATTTTAGAAAGAATCGGAATTGTTAAAAAAGGTTGAGAATCGCAATTCTAACGATTCCTTGAGAATCGCTGGAATCAGAATCGGCCCATTTCTAATATTTATATATTTGTATGAAATTTAGGTCTAAGTGGAAATGAACGATGACATTATAAACTGAAAAGTTTTTTTTGAATTTTTATAAGTAACTTTAATAAAAAATATTTTTTTATTAAACGTGGTTAGTTTTAGGTACGTGGGCGGGCATTTTCGTGATTTTCGACAGCCTTTCTCTAGCGTGCTTAATACAAGGTTCAAGGGTGGGGTGAGCAACAATGCGAGTGGGAATTTTAATCCAAATCTAAGAAATGGAGAAAGAGGGAGGAAGGGGTCTTAAAAAAGGATGTATATAAACTTTTCCCTAAATCTATTTTAAATTTATCGTCGGCATATAATTAAAACCTCATAAATCCAACTTAATATTTTTAAGTTTTAAATTATTCTAGTGTAAAAGGTACCAATTTTTGCTACACATACTAGTGTCGCACAAACTCGGGTTATACTCAAGAGCATCAAGATTCGTAGCGAAGGTTTAATATTTTTTGCACATAGAAAATGAAGCATATGGAATATGTAAATTTTACATCTTGATTATTTAATTTTGCTCAAATTTTATTAAGTTAATTCCACAAAAAAAAAATTATTTTATTGCCAAAAATATAACAAACCATGTTAATTGTTTATAATTACAAATAAATATAACAATAGCTTTATATACAAAATATTTATACATTTTACTTTTCTAAATATTTACAAAGAATTTTTTACAATATTATTAGTTAAAAGAATATTTACAATGAATTTTTTTATGCAGGCGTAAAGCTGAATAAAAGTTTTTTTCAATAAATAGCATATATTATTTTAATAGCATACATATATAATCTATTTCCAAAGTTATAAAGACCTTTATTGTTATTTTTAAAGCTATATATTTATTTTGGAAGTTATTAATAGCTATAAACAATAAATAAAGTCTTCATAATTTTAAAATTAGATGCTTGTAACAATTTTTACGAATAAAAAGTTTTTTGAATTAAAATTAGTTGAAAATAATTCAAAAATTTATACAATTTAGGAGAATAAGGTCGTATGCTAGAAAAATACTATAATCAAAATACTTAGTTGGAGCCTTTGTAACAGCATGACTCTGACAAAAACAATGGTCATAAACAATGTACTGTCAAAAACAATGGTCTCAGCTAGACACTTAACTTTATGTAACATGCAAAACAAATAAAGAAAAAATTAAAAAACCTGACATTCCAAATGATAGAATCAAGGCTGTTGTCAAGGAAACTAAATCGGAGGGACCCAGAGGGCCACAGTTCAAAAGTCTAAAACTTTTTTTTAAACAAAGTTCATTTCAAAATACTAAGAAAGACATTTTAAAAATGTATAAAAGTCATGTTTCCTAAAATCCTGTCAACAGCCCTGGTCAATTACGATTAACGACAGCTACACTTAAGCCATACTATTCAATTTAATTATATATACCGTCACTACAAATCTTATTCTAAAGTATAATAAAATATTTTGAATTTAAATAAAAAAGATAACTGTACACATTTAAAATCACTTGTTATCTTTAAACTCATTTTTTATTAAAACTTTACTAATCAATGAATTGACTTCTAAATATCTTGGATCTGTCTTTGAGTGTGGTTTACAAATATCTTGATGATTAGCATCTAGTAACACAAAACGACCATACCCCACATCACATGAGTGACGTGGAACAACAACAGCATTTATTTTTAAATAAGGTAATGTGAGTGAGTTAACTTCACATAGATCTGTACAATTTATAGAGTAGTTTTTTATTAGCTGCAAAAATCGAGAGTGTGTTGATCTTAACTTTGACGAATTTTCACTGAGTTCGTTTACTTCAATTGAGGGGAAAAGAATATATCTAGCTTTTTCACAACGAGTAGCAATAGGGGAACCAAGATGTGGAACGGAATAAAACATTATTCCTTTAGTCACTTGTAAAATAGATTGATCCAAAACTTTACTTTCAAGTGACAGAAGTAACTTTTTGACAATGAGTCCACCCATAGAATGACACACCCAAACAATAGGATTATCCCCAACTCCACATTTTTTTAACTTAGCAAGTATTGAAATTGCTTGCTCATCTAAGGAGTACTTACTTTTATCATATGGGCAAGCTAACATCCAATCAGTTAAATTAGACTCATAATGAATACAAAAAATCCGACTTGTTGGATGATCCAATGACAACCAATCTTTTGGCCAACATGTATCTGAGTTTTTCACAACTGAATCGTTCAGCCTCCAAGTATAAAACGGACTACCATTAATACCATGTATAAATATAATATCAGAGGATCGTTTCTCACTGCTGCGATAATTTGGATGGCAAATATAGACTCCATCAGACAAATATGATTTTTCAAAATTATAATCCAAATTAAAAAGAACACGATCAGCAATTGCATTCAGCTTTAAATTTTCAGTGACTCGCCAATGAACAAAAACGGTTATCAAATTTTGCTGAATAATTTCGTTTCGATTGGGTAGGTTCACAGCCAAATTTGCAATTATACTTCCACATATAAACAAAACTTTAATATCATCTTTGCAATCTGCTATGATACTTTTAACTGCTGCTATTATATTTTTTGAAAGCCGCCTATTTTTTGAAACATTTTCATTATTTGAATACTTGCGAAGTACATCTAAATACTTCAGGATAAGTAAATCATATTGAGCTTCTGATGATCTTTTATTGATTTCAACATTATCTCGCTCTGTGCAAAAATCAGCCATAATATTTGGTATTGGATCTTCAGGAAGAACTTCTCCTGCAATTCTATTATGCAGCCAAATTGAGCAGTTGGTTTCAGGAAAACGTGTTGAACACCTAATGTCCTCTAAAATACTGGAAACAATATCAAGAGTGTTTTTTTTATTACTCGGAACAAAATTATTATTAGATGCAGAAAAAGGCAAAAACCATTTTAAGTTCAATTCTTTTGACCTGGCTAAGCCAACTAATATATCATTACTGCATTTTTTAACATAAATATCAACATCTATCTCGTCCGGAAATTGCACAACTGACAAAAGTTTTAAAGAGATTTCCTGCAATAGTTTATGTTCACTGCTAGCGAGATAAATTAAAAGAGATGTCATGTGATAACGATGAAACATTGGTGAATTAGAAAGCACATGACACAAATGTAACATGTAGATTTCAGTAGCAGTTAGTGTTGACTTCGTTTTCCATTGCATCCATTTTTGAATATAGTTAAAATTTTCAGGTAAAGTCTCAGTAATACACTTTCCAATAGTATTTTGATAATTGTATGTGATGTATGAGGAGAAAAAACCAAATCCTATGCTTATGTACTTGCAGCTAGTTTTCAGCTTTTGAGTAATCATATTTTTTTATCTGCAATATAACCTTGGTTAAAATAAATAAAAAAGAACTAAAAAAAGCAAAAATACTAACAGAAAATTTTTTTTAAATGTTTTAATTAAATAGCAAAACATCATTGACCTCAACTAAAAGTATTACTAAAAATTAATATATTATTAGTCAAGTATTCTTTACAATTATTACTTTACTTAAAAAAGTAAAATGCTAATAAAACTAAAACTAGCAATAAAAAAAACAAAAATACTGCAAAAAAAGGTTTAAAAAAAAAACAAAATTAAAAACCAGATTTGTCCATTTTTTTAATTAGAAAAATTAAGTTAAAAACAAAAAGCAATCATTAAAATACTTAGTAAAAAAAACTGCTCAAAAAATAGTGCAACAATAAAAGGAGACAACATATTTCAAAAATGCAGTTCTAGATAGAAATGTGTAATAATAAAAAAACAAATAATTAAAACATAATAAAATAAATCTTTTTTAAAAGCTAGATTTACATTGATATGTAAGATACACAAGATGCATATATACAAAAATAAACATATATATATATATATATATATATATATATAATATATATATATATATATATATATATATATATATGTATATATATATATATATATGTATATATATATATATATATATATATATATATATATATATATATCTGGATAACATTTGTTTAATGTTGCAATTCTTTATTGTGAATTCTATATTAATTACTCTTGTGTTTTTTTAGTTTTAGGTTCATTTTCATTCTCTGTTACATTAAAATGTTCATTTAGAACATTTACTAATACTAAACTATTATCTCCAGCTTCCTGGTAGAAAAAACAGACATAAATCAAAGCAATTAAACAGGTCAATCCACCCACAATAGGCCAATTGCTAGCTTTGTAATTAGGGTCATACCCTATGGATTTATTCACAGAGTGTTTTGCAGCTTTAGAAGTAGAAAAAACAACAGCTTCATTTTTCCATTCAGCCAATTTGCTATTTTGATCGCTATTACTTCTGTTAGAATGTTTTAGAGTATTTTGATCGTTATAGCTTCTGTTAGAATGTTTTAGAGTATGAAATATTTTATGGTTGCTACTCAGACATTTAGAATGCACACATCTTAAGTAAATAATATTTTTGAAATACATTTCATACTAAAAAACCTACAGAAAACTAACCAAATGAAATATAAGCATTATAAAGAAAATATATAGAATTAAATATAATTGATAAACAAAATATTTGATAAAAAAAAAAATTATACAAAAATAATTGTTTATCATTGAAAAAAATAAACAGTTAAATATATAAGACATTAATAAAAAAAAAAACAACTCAAAAGATAAAGGTCAAAAAATTAGTAAAAGAGTAATTTATTATAAAAACAACTCATAGGTTCAAATAAAAATCTTCTTAAACTTCAAAATTATTATTATTTTATAGTGAAAAGTTCCATATTTTTATACTCATATCATCCGAACAAGAAGCTAGTATAGAGGAATCCTTTGGATTCCATTTTAGACAGTTAATATCCTGTAAATGTGCTTTTTCTAAATTACCCACCAAGTTAAAAATAGGCTCATTCCTTTTGTCAAAACATTCTACATCATCTTGTTTAAAAATTTTTATAGAGTCATCAGCTGAGCAAGAAGCAATCAAATCATTCTGATGATTCCAATCAACTGAATAAATAGGTCTTAAATGATAACCTGCTAATGTACATATACACTTCCAACAAGAAGAGTTTTGTTTTACCTTGATTCCTTCCATATTTTTTGGTTCGTAACATTGCCATATTTTGAGAGTTTTATCGTCAGATGAAGATACAATACGGTCACCACTTTTATTAAATGATATGGACCAAACAGTGGAGGTATGACCAGCCAATGAATCAAAACATACCCAATCATCATCATCTTCTTTGTAAAGATTTATAGTATCATCATAGCTACATGAGGCAACAATATCAACATTTGGATGCCAGACAACAGCTTTTACATCTTGAGTATGTTTACTTAATACACTTGCACACTCATATTCCTCTTCTTCAGTTTGCCAAATCCATACACTTTTATCTCGACTACATGTTGCTAAATAATTTCCAGAACAACTCCATGCAACAGATTTAACTTCATTTTCATGACCTTCTAAAGTAGCTATACATTCAAACTCACCATTACGCCTATCCCATATTGAAACTGTTGCATCAAAGCTTGCTGCTGCTAGAAAATTCCCACATGGAGACCAGCTTACAAAACGAACTGTTCGATTATGTTGATCTGCAAAAGAAGATTTGCAAATCCATATGCCCCCTTCTTTTCCCCATATTTTAATTGTCCTATCACTACTGCAACTTGCAAGTAGGTTTCCTTTAGGATTCCATGAAACACACCATACACGATCTTGATGAGAATCTAATGACTGAATTAGATTAAATGACATTTCTACAAAATCTGAAATAAGCATTTAAAATAAATAAATATTGTATATTACTAAGGTATCATTTAAGTATGTATATGTTATATATATATATATATAGATATATATATATATATATATATATATATATATATATATATATATATATATATATATATATATATATATATATATAAATTAATGGCAAAATAAAGTAGTAAAAACGTTCTGCTCTTTAAGAACACTGAGCACTTTTTTTGTAAAATACACTAACATATATATGGATTGAACTTTTCTGAGGTTCCTCCAGGACCATCTCAGATTTTGCTTAAAATTTGTGATTTTGTACATATATGAGAAAAGAGTGCTTTGAAAATTTAAAATCAATATCTAATTTCTTGAGAAATTGCAATTTAAGTAATAGTCTATTTGCATAATATCACTCTTCAGGCGAAATGATTTTTTTCAATGTTTTTAAAAGCTAATAACTTTCGAATGAATTGGTTTTATACTTCTATTATTTTAAGATAACAAGAATACTATGAATACTTTTAGAAAAACAAAAAATTTAAAATCTATAATTTTTGCTTTTTCCATAATGATGAGCTAAAGTTGATATTTTTGTTTGTATATGAAATTATTTGTGATTTTAAAAAGCGCAATTATAACAACTTTGTTTGATTTTAAAAACTATATTTACACATGGTGGATAAACATTTTTTTTAAAACTAAGTTGATTAGAGCGATATAATGTGTATAAGATTTCTTATAAAAACAAGATCAATGCTAATAATAAGAATGCGAATAGGAATGCTAATAATAAGAATGCCTATAAGATTTCTTATAAAAATAAGATCAAATAATCTAAATAGATAAAATGACTGAGGATGAAAAAGAACAGGAAAAAAATAAAAATACCATAAACTAAAAACAAAGTTAAAAGTTTAAGAATGTAAATGAAAAATAATAAAAAAAGAACAAATTTTACAACCAGCGAAAAAAGAAAGAAAAAGAACAGTTTTTTTTAACTTTAATTTTTTAAATTATTTATGTACATTGTTCATACTGTAATGCATTTTTGCGCTAAGTTTAAATAGCCCTGTATTTTTGCATGCTGTTTATTTTATAATGTAATTTTGTGCACTGTTTGCATTGTTTTTTTTTGTTTTTTTTTTTTGTTTTTGTATTTTTGTGTATTGTTCATTGAAGTAAATAGTTTACATTGTTATATGTTTTTTGCATTGTTTGCATAGGCATGTATTTTTTTTTAGTTTAATGATGTTAACTTTGTATAGTTAGCTATTATGTTTATAAAACAAGTGACTTATTATTATTATTGTTATTATTATTATTGTTATTATTATTATTATTATTATTATTATTATTATTGTTATTATTACTACTATTTATTGTTATTGTTTTTGTTGTTTTATTATTATTGCAGTTTTTATGTTTATTACAAATATTATTTTTGTTACTATCATTACTATTTTATGATTATTTTTAATTATATATTTAATATATATAAAGATCTGTATTTTTGATGTTTACTTAGGATTAGTAAAATTACTATTTGTAAATATCCATGAATATATTTTTCCGAACATATGATTGATTGATTATACACATTAATTGAAGAGAGTTTATTAATAAAAACTAGCACGTATTCATTATCTCTAAAGATTACAAATAACTTATTTAAGTCTCTATAAGTCAGGTATTTTTCAATTAGAAAAAATTAAAAATACTTGTTTGTCTTTTTAAACTAGAAAGTTAACAAAATAAATAGTTTTATTGAGTTAAATAATGTTACTTATTATAAAATGATAATATAAAAGTATAGATAAATGTTTATAATCTTATAAACCTAATAGATAAAAACTTATAACTCCTTTTTTTAACACAATTAACAAAACGAAATTGTAATGCGCAATTTGTAGATCAAAGTGATGAAAAAAAATTATATTGGTTTTAAATACAAAATGCAAGACAGTAAATATTTTAAAATACTAATTTATAAAAAAAATTTAGAAATTACAATTTAAATTTTTTGAAATTGTAATTTCATTAAAGTTATTAAGACAATATTTAGTTACTAAGGCAAAAAATTATAAAAACAATATACAAAATTATTATAATTCAAAGAAAATTAAATTTCTTAAACATATATTAACTTTAATTTATTTCTTATAAGTCAATATTCAAAATTTTTTTAGGGGTGCAAAGTTTCCTAGCTGTTTTCTTGTGGAAACCTTGCACTACATTTTGTATTAGAAAACTATAGTTTTCTGCACAGTCAAGGAGAACTAAAGCTTGTTTTAAATTAGTTTTTAAAAGATGTAAAAAAAAAATTTATAGAAAATTTATGGAAATTTTACCTGACTTTTAGAGACTATCTTTTAGGATTATACTTAAGCATCCATTACTTTTTTTGGTTTTTATTTATAAACACTTTTTGATTGATGCGTATAAGAAGTCTTTAGGAAATTCTTAAGGGTGCCATCTTGGGTAACAGATGCTATGCATCTAAGATCAATTTTAAAAAAATCTTTATTTGGCTCACATTGATGACTTATAACTTTTTAATGCAGCCCTTTAATTAACAGCATTTTTTAAAAATATTTATTCACCAGGTGGAGATTAACAGGCAATTTGATTTTTTTATTTTATTTTAAAGTATTCATAGCATTCTTGCTATCTTAAAATAATGAAATATAAAACCAATTTGTTCAAAAGTTATTGCTTTCTTAAGAAATTAGATTTTGATCTGAAATTTTTAAAACATGCTTTTCTCACATCTATGTACAAATAAAAAAAAAGTTACAGCAAAATCTGAGATGGTCTATAAAGGATCTTTACACCACTTGGCATGGAATGAGCCATCAGGGTTAGGGTCAGGGGTTAAAGTAGGGAGGAACGCAGGGCTGATTTTTGTTGAAGTTAGATAGCTATTTTAATTTTGGACTCTTCAAAGGAAAAAATTTTTTCTTTGCTTACAAATAAATATAAAGGGGCATAACTTATGGATGATCTAAAAGAACTTTCTTTGAAGAAATCAAAGCAAATCGTTAAGATTTTTATTAAGAAAATTAGCATTTTTTTGTATTTGATGCTAACTCAAATTAGCATTTTTTTGTATTTGATGGAGAAAATCCCAAACATTTACATGCTTATTCTTATGCAAAAAAAAGATGCTTTCACAAAACTGTGATGATTTAAGCTTGGAAATAATAGAAGCCTTAAAATTTGAGACACCTCTGCCAAAAAACGGAAGAGCAACAAGTTGATAAAATATTTTTTTTACTATTATTAACTAAATTGATATTCAATGATAAATTGTAAACCTTTTAAAATAATTTCATAAACATAACTATTTCTTGTTTATGTATATATGCATTTGACATAAGCCAACAAATTTGGAAAAAAATAGTAATTTTGTACCCGAATTCCATATCCGAATGAGCTATTCTGCATCCCTTTGAACAAATAATTTAAACTTTTAACACCGTTCCACTTGATTTCCTATTCTACTTTTACCCCTAGTTACGAGATATATATATATATATATATATATATATATATATATATATATATATATATTTTATATATATATATATATATATATATATATATATATATATATATATATTT